>NC_041384.1:5411737-5416715 GCF_002162155.2 Triticum dicoccoides | reverse complement strand
GCCCCTCCCTCGTCGCAGGCACCCGAGGTGAGCACGCCTGCTCCTCCCTCTCCCCTACCTCTGCCTAGGGTTTCTACCTCCATCAAATTGGTTAGGGTGGAAACGAATCGGATGCGGATGCGGCTCAAATGAGTTAGGGTTCATGTAAGGGTGGAAATGAATCAAATTTCTAAGATGAATCATAAAACGAGTAAAATTTGACCACTTATTTCACTTTATAGTTGGATAACTGGAATATCCGCTACCACTTTCCACCCCTATAGGTTCATCAAATTAGATGGTAATTAGGGAAGTAGTTCTTAGGTACTAATTAGTTAGTAAGAACTAGGTACTAATTAGGTACTTGAATATTTTTATTTATAGTAAGTTTATTTTTAGTAAGAACTAGTTGAATTAATAGAACTAGTTAGTAAGAACTTGTTGCTATTTTTTTAGTTAAAGCAATTTTCCCGCATCGACGTGGACGATGCCTATCCCGCATCCTCGTCGTCGAGTCGGCGGAGGACGACAGCTGCTTGACCAGATGGGCCATGTCCAGGACTGGGCTCCGCCGGGGTGGTACTGGGAGGCGCTACCTACCGGGGGGCGCAGGTTGGTGAGAGCCAGCCTGTCGTTGACCCGAACCTTCTTTGGTGGCGGTCGCGTGGGCCGGTGACGGTCCAGAGGCTCGAGAACTCCGCGGAGGTGGTGCGTCACCGTGTTAATGAGGAGGACGCGCACGTCCGTCGCTACTTGTTTGCGTTGGAGCACAAGTTCCCCAATACCTTGCAGGTTCTCTAGGGATCTCACTCGAGCTATGATCCCGTGATGGTTCCTTCTCTGTGGGTGTCCACCGCCCGCGCCGATACCCATCGTGTGCTAGGGTTTTAGTTGTACTAGTGATGTTATATGTATGACACTATTCGGGATGTATTAGTGATAATATTCGACGATGTACGGACGCCTGAGATGATTTACTTTTGCTTATTGAATGCATGCTAATTTGAGTCTTATAAGATATTTTGAAATGTATATCTTGTGTTGCTCAATATCCAAGTGGCCGGTCATGTTTGCAGGTTACACCTCCGAGTGGCCTATGTTTTGCCGGAGTGTTGATTCATTTCCGTTTCGGCAAATTTCAGGCGCTCGATATATCCTATTTTAGCAAAGGTCATGCCGGATTTTTCCGTGAATTTTGGCATGACTTTTGCCAGAATATGTAGGAAATATCGAGTTCCCCGGATTTGTGTGTTGAGTATCCTGGTAGTTGTCTTCTATCGATTTTCAATTAATGTTTTAACTATGAACATAAGAAATGTCTGACGACAAAAAGGATTTCGGTATTTGCAAATACTGCGAAGACGAGCGCAGCCTGTGCAACGGAATCTTCAGCATCAAGCTAGACGAGAACTTCAAAGTGGATACAGTAAGTCACAATGACAAGTCTTTTTTCGTAATTAAGCATGACATCTGCTTCATTTGCTTCAACTTATATTTTTTTACTACTCTACTAGCGTATCCCTGCCATGCAAGAGTTTTTGTATTGGATAAGATAGGTTTCAGTCATACTATGGAGGTAAAGAAAGTTTATTTGAAGACCGAGCATGGTTATATTTTCCACGCAAAATTATACAATTTAGACGAATACACCTATTTTGGATGCAAAACATGGCGAGCACTATGCAAGACTTATGCATTTCATCCTGATATGGTTATCACCTTTGATATTCGTCCGGAAGATGATATTGAAGGTAATACAGACATCTGGGTCGATGTGCAGACGCCTCCAGTTACACCAAAATGTAAGTTTCTCAACAATATTTATGTCTTTGATATTGTTTATTCAAAAATAGATGACAACTAATTTGTATTGTCACCTTATTTCGGTGCAAGCAAACATGTCCAGCGCTTGGTAGACAGGACCTACTACTGTCCCGAGGCTGAACTAAACTGCGAGGAGCTAAGTCATTATGTTTCATGGCTTGAGGATCTTGATACTGTCAAGACAAATTTTCTTCCTGGACATAGAAATCTTAGTACTGAAAACGTGCGACCAATAGTGTTCGTCATGAACTACGGTCACATCTATTTAGGAAGGATGGTAAGATTTTTACTATTTGTCCTCAGTGCATCTTTTCCATACATTATTTGTGAAGCTAAACTTCATTGCTAAGTATGTGACCATACGATGTTCTTCAACAGGGACTCCCGATGAATGTTGTGCCTGATGGGATCGAGACTAAAGGTACCATGAGTATTATTAGCTTACGGCCAAGATATCCTACATGTTACTTTAGTGCATTCAAGATCAGCGATGAATGCTTAATAGTGCAAGACTGGACCAGATATGTGATGGGGGAGCGCAGACAAGTACTAGGGGGCAGCAAACAGATGTGCTACCCAAAATTAGGAGACAGGTTCATCTGCATGCTCCAACTTGATCAAGGAGGAGAGCTACACATGTTTTATGTTGTTTTACCTAAGAGAGAGCAGCAGGAGTGATTAGCTAGAAATGAGTTTGAGGATGATGATGTGCTACACTATTACTATGATGATAAAATAGCTAGTGTTGGTGGTAATGACTGATGATTATTATTAGCTAGTGTTAGTGGTGATTAAATAAATATTGTTGGTGGTAATGATTATGATGATGATTAAATAGCTTGTGCTGGCGGATTAGATTCAAGTGGTGGCAACATGTGGTACACATAGAGAGTACTACTAGTCCAAACTAGATCGAGTTTGGATTAGTAGTATACTTTTGACATGCACCACATATTGCCTCCACTTGAACCTAATCCACCTTCATTTGACACACTGTTATGGACATAATGATGTAAACATCATAACTGGTATTGTACCAATATTTGTACGATGGCGCATAAATACACTAAAAATAAAAAAAATAAAAAAACAATACTAGTAGCGATGGAAAGAAAACACGCTGCCAGTAGATACATTAGCAGTAGCGTGGGAGTGAACAAGCGCTGCAGCTATTTGTCCTAGCAGTAGCGCGTGCGGCACGCGTTATTGCTAAGCAATAGCTATAGCGCCTTGTTACTAGCGCACCTACCCGCGCTACTAGTGAGCACAAAACCAGCGCTACTGCTAGGGTTTTCCCTAGTAGTTCATAGTTCTTTCAGGAAAAAGGGACATCCTGGGAGTGGAGGGCAAGACAGACATGTTTGAAGATTATGAAAAGTTTCATTAAATTCCTCCCTTCAATGTCAAGGCTGACCCAAGCATCTTGATAAACGATGAAGATTATCCATGGTTACGGCGCAATAAGCAAATGACACAAGTGAAGAAAAAGTGAAGACTTTCTCCCGCAACTACTATGATTATACCATGCCAACTTTGTAACACACGAGTATGCTATGCCAACTTTTTGAAAGTTCATTTGAAAACTATGAATTTAGGTCGAATTTTCTCTATAGGTGCATCTATGTTCATTTTTAGTAAAGTTAATCACAAACTTGTGATTCACACAAATTTCAAAGAATTCAAATTTTAACTATTCAAATTTGAAAACTAATGTCACTAATAGAAAGTTTATAATTTTTCTAAAACTAATGGCACTAACAGAAAGTTTATAATTTTGCTGACCTAAAAGTAAAAAGAATTAAAAAATAAAGCAAAAAAACAAAAGAAAATAAATAATACAGAAAAGAAAACAAAAAACTGGAAAAAACAAAAAACTAATGGCACTAACAGAAAGTTTATAATTTTTGTGACCTAAAAGAAAAACGAAATCAGAAAAAAACTATAAGTATTTAGTTCTAAGTAGAAATGAAAAAAATAAATAGCAAAAAAATGCCTATAATATTTGTTATGACTAACTAAAATTACCAAATTGAGTATAATGATAAAAAACAGTAATATTAAATAGCGGGAAAAAGAATGACTCAAAAATCAATTTTTATAGTAAAGTTATTCATAAACTAATGACTCCAAAACAAAAGAAAGTTTATAATTTTTCTAAAACTAAAAGCAAAAAGAATTTAAAAATAAAGCAAAAAACAAATGAAAATAGATAATGTAGAAAACAAAACAAAAAAACTAGAAAAAAAATAGTGCCACCTACTAGGCCCCCACGGCCTGAATACGACTAGAAACCCTACCATGGGCCAGGATTCAGGCCCGCAAGAGGCCCAGTAGGCCCACAGGCACATAGTGACAGATTAGGCCCGAAAGCCTGCAGTTGAGAGGAGCTCGAGAGGGTGGGCGCAGCAGCGCTTATAAACCACTCCCGAGACCTCTCAACTAGCGAGGTGGGACTAAACTTTTGGGCGCGGGGTAGCAGAAGGCCTTTGGTCCCGGTTGGTGGGACGAACCGGGACCAAAGGGGGGCATTGGTCCCGGTTCGTGGCACAAACCGGGACCAATGCCCACCTTTAGTCCCGTTTGGTGCCACCAACCGGGACCAAAGGCCGCCGCTTCCCGCCCTTTGGGCTAATGAAAAGAGGCCTTTGGTCCCGGTTGCTGGCACCAACCGGGACTAAAGGGGGCATTGGTCCTGGTTTGTGCCACGAACTGGGACCAAAGCCGTTGCTGCGGCCTTTGGTCCCGATTGGTGGCACCAAATGGGACTAAAGGTGGGAATTGGTCCCGGTTTGTTCCACGAACCGGGACCAAAGCCGTTGCTATATAAGCAACACTTGGGAATTTTTCATAGTTTCCCTCGCCAGTTGCCCCCGACGACGCCGACCTCATCGACGATGCTAGGCTGCCCCGACGCCGTCCGCCGCCCCTGCTGTCGCCCCTGACCGCGCCCTCGCCATCGCCCGTGCCTCGCCGTCGCCGTCTCCGTCGCCGTCGCCGACGTCGTCACCGAGCCCGCGCACCCCTGCCCTCGCCCCCAAGCGCGCGCGCCTCCGCCGTCCCCGAGCCTTCCTCGTCGCCGACGCCACCTCGCGGTGAGCGCCGCCCCGTTCCCCTGCTCCTCCCCCTGTACTGGCCGCCGCCACCGCAGCGCGCTGCCATCGCGACGCCGCCCTGC
>NC_041384.1:5406392-5411434 GCF_002162155.2 Triticum dicoccoides | reverse complement strand
ATATATATATATATATATAATGTATAATGTATAATGTTCATATGTGGTTAGTTTAATTTTTTTTGTTCATAGAAATTTTGTTCATATATATATATAAAGTTTTTTGTTCATAGAAAGGTTTTTGTTCATATATAGAAAGTTAGAAGAAAATTTAGAATATGCTAAAATTTAGAAGAAAAAGAAGGATAGGAAAGAAGAAAATAAGAAGGGGAAGAAAGAAGAAGAGGAGAGGAAGAAGAGGAGAAATAAATAAGAAGAGGAAAAAAGAAGAAAAAGAAGAGGAGAAGAAGAAAGGAATAGAGGAGAAGAAGAAAAAATAGAATTTCTATTTTTTTTCTTCTTCTCCTCTATTCCTTTCTTCTTCTCCTCTTTTTTTTTCTTCTTGTTTTCTTCGATCTTCTCTTCTATTCCTTTCTTCTTCTCCTCTTTTTTTTCTTCTTTTTTTTCTTCGATCTTCTCCTCTATTCCTTTCTTCTGTCGTCGTCGATATACCCCTCCCGATAACTTCAACACGAGGGGGGGTCGATATACCCCTCGGATAACTTCGACATGAGGGGCGGTCGATATATATACCCCGTCTCGACTGTGATAAGTTATACCGCGGGAGCACTCCCCGACCCTCTCGCTCGACCAAAACTCTCGAGGACACCCAAACCCTAGAAAAAACGATGTCGTTCTCCTACCCCCTCCCGCCGCGCCCCTACCCGACAAACTCTCTTGAGGCCACCCCAAACCCTTGAAGCGTTGTCGAGGCCACCCCAAACCCTAGAGAAGCAGCGTTGAGGCCACTAATTAATATATATGATTCCTTACTATGATTAGCTAGCTAGTTCTACCTTTGCCACTAATATATCCATCTGTCATGTTTGAATAATAATTTCCATGTTGTAAATATTTGTAGAAACTATGGACACCGCCCGAGACGAAGCAAAAGAAGCGTTGTTGAGGGACATAATCGCAATGGGATGTGATGCCGTCTGCTCGTTGTTTCTCAACGACACCGATGCTCTGGAAGGAGAGGGTGAAGAAGCTGGCTCCGGTGACCTAATGTCGGTGCAAGAAGGAGAACGTGAGGACGGCTCCGGTGACCTAATGCCGGTGCAAGAAGGAGACCGTGATGACGGCTCCGGTGACCGAACCGAGTCCGGCCAGGTATATATATTAGTTAAGCCTGTGCTGACTAGCTAATTGATGCATTCATTGTTTTGGTATGTACACATATTAATTAAGTCTTTGTTCTTTTTTCTAGCCCTCCAGATCGAGCACAACTGAGGTAAAGAGACGAGGCCCGAAGAAAAAGTTGAGCTCGGATGAAAGGTTTGAGATCATAGCAATCGCGCCCGACGACCAACCGATCAAACCCATCCGAACAAATAACGCATTTGTTGCTCAGTGCGGGTTTCTGGTTAGGGACAAGATCCCGATCAGCATCCAGCAATGGTTAAAGCCGGCTACAGAAGAGCCTGAGGTGTCTTACGTCAATGATATGCAGAAAAATGATCTTTGGACTGAGCTGAAGTCAAATTTCACCCTACCGCTAGAGGATGATCCGGAGAAGCCAGTTAAAGAGCAATTAATCAAGTCTTTTGCTCTTAAGAGGATGGCAGACCTATTCAGGAGGTGGAATAAAGAGCTGAATAGGTTTGTCGATAAAAAATAGACACCAGAATTCAAGGGCAGATATGAGAAGATCAGAGATCACTGGCCTGCATTTGTGGCCCACAAGACATCAGAAAAGAGTAAGAAGATGTCGGCGACAAACAAGAAAAATGCTGCAAAGAAGACGCTTCACCATCGCACGGGGTTAGGTGGCTACCTCGTAGCCCGGCCTAAGTGGGCCATGGCTGAGAATGATCTGGTTGAAAAAGGGATCGAACCAGAGACAATGAACTGGCCAGACCGTTGCCGGACTTGGTTCTTCGGGGCTGGCGGAACCTTGGACCCTGTATCAGGGAAGTGCATTTGGACGGACGATCAATTGGATATACCAGTCAAGAGGCTTCAGCAGTATATCGAAGCAGCGCAACAAGGGACATTCGTTCCAGACAAAGAGAAGGACGAGCTCACAATGGCCCTCGGGAACCCTGAGCACCCTAGGCGGACACGAGGCATGCCAGGCTCCATTCTGTGGAAGGCTGGGTTTCTGGACGCAAGCGGTTACAAATGCCAGGAGAGGAGGAAGAAAGTGCAGCAGTCCGAACTGCTGGTGCTTAAAGCAAGGGTACTCGGGATAGAGGAACGAGAAGCAAATCGCAGCAAACGAACTACCGAAGCCTCCCCAGAAGCTACCCCGCCATCTCAGCGGAGAAGCAGCATGGTTTCCACCGAGCTGCTTCAGCCGGAGCATGTCTTGACGGCTCCTGCCAGCTATCCCGTGGATGCTATCACGGAGTCTCAAAATTGCCACCTTATGACACAATGGATTAATATGAAGGTCAAGGCGGTTGTTGGCTCTGTTTATCCTTCTGAACCCGGCGCAACTTTTCACTGCCGGCCGATTCCAGAAGGATATGCTAGGGTGACGGTGGATTAAATAACGGAGGGATTTGAGGAGCTCCCGCTTGACCACCCTACAAGTGAAGGGGAGACTCGGCTGGGTTCTGCTCTGAAGACTCCATGCCTATGGCGGAAGGATCTCATCAACCTTCAGAACTGGACGCCTCCGCCTCCTCCTCCTCCTCTGGCGAGTCAAGGCACTCCACCTCCTCCACCGCCTCCTCCTCCGGCGAGTGACGATCAGGGCACTCGGCCGGCTCCTTCTTCGGCGCGTGGCGGCACTCCGCCTCCTTCTCCGCCTGCGCCTGCACGCCCGAGCAGCCAGCCTCCTCCTTCTCCGCCTCGTCAGCAAGGGCGGAAGAGACCCACCGCCGCTCCAGCAGCTGCTCCGGCGCGTCGTAGTCCTTCTCCTCTGCCTCGTAAGCAAGTAAAGAAGACAGTCGCTCCGTCTGCTCGGCCGGCGTCTAGCAGTACAGCCAGAGGCGGGAAGACATACAGATTCGGTCCTTCTCTGAAGACTCCGGAGAAGTTACCATACGAGATGAGCCCGGAGGAGAACGCGAAGATTGCGCGAACCGAAGCGAAGGAATGGTTTGAAGTGTTGAAAGCACAGAGACATCCACCTCCAGAGGAGAAGGTAGATCCGGTGAAAGCGAAGAGCACTCTGGCTGCCCTGGCAAAACCACCCAAGTCTCCGCCGAAAGGCAACTATGAGCGCATTATTGCAAAGACATGGGCCGAAGCGGAGCGGTCGGGAAGTACAATCAGTGTTCAAAGGATGAAAGAATGACAAGCAGCTGGGAAACAAATTGCCCAGCTCGGCGAACAAGGGAATCAATCATGCCCCCCGCTCAAGGTGCCTAGCGACATCGTCGATCTGAGGATGGTGCCCGGTTATAGCAATCTTGGAGATTACCTGCCCAACGATGTACATTATGATTTCATGGACGTGCAGATACACAGATACGAGTACGGGAAGCCTCTCGTCAAAGATGAAAGATCTCTATCAACGATGATGCGAAGATTGCATGATTGGTACTTGAAAATCTGCAGAGAGTCTAGGGGGAGGAGTGCTTTGTATGTGAGAGTTAAACCGGAGCATGACCTCGTTGGAATTGATCTGTTGCCTATTCCATTTGAGGAGTTCTATCAGTTTTTCAATCAATTGGCCCTCGATAAACCAACGGTCACCTGCTACTGTCTGTAAGTACTACTACTTCTGTCATTAAGTCTCTCTATATAGCTCAGCTCTTTCATTGCATGTATTTATAATTATCCTCACTATATTATGTAGATTGAAGATCACCGAATTGAAGAAAAGACAAATCGGTGATATTGGGTTCGTTAACACATATCTCATAGATGCAACTGAGGTTGAACATCGTGCCACAGATACCGAGGCCAACTTGCTATGATCATTCAAAATAAATGAAAACAAAGATATAATACTCTTTCCTTACAACTTCAAGTGAGTGTTACTGTCTTGTGCATATTCAGTTTCCCTTATATATTAGTCCAGGTTATAGTAATGTAATTGATGAGTTATGCATGCGTGCGCAGGTACCACTATATTCTCCTAGAGATTAGGCTTGAGCAGGGAGTAGTAACTGTCTTGGACTCTAAACGAAAAGATCCCCAGGAGTATGCGGACATGACTGAAATCCTCGAGAAGTAAGTTAAATCGATCATTATCCACCATACCAACAACTTTGTTCATTTCCTGATATCAAGTAATTATTTTCTTTTGTCTAGCAGGGTTTGGAGAAAATTCACCAAAAAATCTCCGGGACTGCCGAAGATGCTGCTATTTAGATACCCGAAAGTAAGTACTATATTAGCATGTTCCGCGCGTCTCCTAGCTATTGATTCAAGCGCTAGTTTCATCAATACCATTTGGCATTCTTGCTTATCAGTTTGATTGACCTTTATTTCTTGTAAAGTGGTTGTGGCAGGAACAAGGGAATGATTTCTGTGGATACTACGTTTGCGAGTCCATCCGCCACACGACCTGTGAGCGGGGCGGGTACTCTGAGAAACAATATGAAGTGCGTAAGAAATAATATTCACAATTTTAGTTTATTACCATCATTTGTGTTGAGTTTCATTCATTAATATATATATATATATATGTATTGAACCCCTTCTTCAAATTAGATGTTTCAGCAGCGGGATGAACTCCTAGCATCTGTTCGCATGCGAGCAATTCAAGAAGAATTGGCAGCGTTCTTTCTTGACCACATGATCGCTGAAGACGGAGAATACTATGTGGACCATGCGTCCGTAATTTAGGAGATTATATTTGTAAGAGATAATTATTGTATATATGTAGCCGGTAGTGTCGGATAGATCAATAGTAGAAAAAGGGTCAAACGTGAAGCACATTAGTGCCGGTTTGTAAAAAAACCGGCACTAATGTGATCAATAGTGCCGGTTCGAATGGCTATGCATTAGTGCCGGTTCGTAATGAACCTTTAGTACAGAGTCTTAACCTATAGTCTCGGTTGAAGACACAAACCGACACTATAGGGCAATTTTCAAACTCTACC
>NC_041384.1:5405203-5406267 GCF_002162155.2 Triticum dicoccoides | reverse complement strand
AAAAGAAAATGATAAAAACTTCAAAAAATAAAATCCTTCGAGAGGTAGTTATATTACTACATCTACACGTTAGGAAAGTTTGAAAACTTAAATTTGGACATGTTTTGCAAAAAGTGTAGGGAATGTTACTACATAATTATTCAAGAATATTAGTGTTACTAAATAATTATTTCAATTTTTTGAATTTTGGTCAAATCTGGTCAAACTGTGGTCAAACTATGGTCAATCTTATTCAAGAAATATTAGTGTTACTAAATAATTGCTGTTTTTTAGAATAATAGTTTCAAACTCAAACAGTGAAATGTGTGACTTCATGCTCAAGCTAAACTCCTGAGGGTTAATAGGATTGACATCTTACTATTGTCAGGAAAACAACAAGTGCAGACTTGGAAATGAAGGAGAATAGAACCCGAAAGTTAAGCATGCTTGGGCTGGAGTAGTGAGAGGGCTGGGTGACCGGTCGGGAAGATAGATGATTTGGAATGAGTGATCCACACTTGAGCAGTTAAGAGAGGTGATTAGAGACTAAATCACCAAATAATTCAGAAAAATTAAAAATCGAAAAAAAAATCAAATTTTTTTTCCAAAATTTTCAAAAAAAAAACCTTTAGTACCGGTTGGTAACACCAACCGGTACTAAAGGTCCCCCATACCACGGCGCGAGCTCACGCCACGTGGTGGCACTTTAGCGCCGGTTCGTGCCGAACCAGTACTAAAGGGGGGGGGGCTTTAGTGCCCACCAATTAGTGCCGGTTATGGAACCGGCACTAAAGGCCCTTACGAACCGGTTTTAAAGCTCCGTTTTCTACTAGTGGATATCCGAGAACTTGTTGTTCGACCAATCTCTCGGAGAACAAGAGGTTGTCGATATCACTTCTCTCTGTATGCATATATGTTCATGACGATCTTCTGTTTCCTTCGTTTGCTTACTAGCTAGCTAGCGTGTCTAGTCCTCTCTATACGTATGTATAGTACATAGCGTCGACCAAGCATGGACATAAGAGAGGACACTTCTCTCTATTAATTAGCTATCTAACACAATATATGAAATACCTAAATTAACC
>NC_041384.1:5394934-5404942 GCF_002162155.2 Triticum dicoccoides | reverse complement strand
CCAGCCACAGAAATGCTGACGCGTGGAGGTCTATTGGTCCCGGTTGGTGCCACCAACCGGGACCAAAGGCCCTCCTGCCTGGGCTCGCCACGTGGAGGCCCATCTGTCCCGGTTCTGGCTAGAACCGGAACTAAAGGGTCAGGGCATTAGCAATGACCCTTTAGTTCCGGTTCAGGAACCGGGACAAAAGGCCCTTACGAACCGGGACAATAGGCCCGTTTTCTACTAGTGGACCTCCGACCATGATGGGTACGTCTGTCTCCCCCTCTCTCACCCTTCCTGCCTGCCTCGACGCCTTAATGTTTCGGTGTCATCTCTGCTCGTCACAGCTCATTCATGCGGTGCCTGTATCGGTGGATCTGGCACGCGCGAGGCAGTGGATCTAGGTTGCAAGATTAGGGGTAACAGCGGGGGTTGCGTAGTTGCGAGTTGGATTCGTTTATTTGGCGCATTTTCCCTCTCTATTAATTGATGAGTGGTGGAGCAATTAAGAGATTTTTCTGTTCCAGACCCCACTGATATATTGGGACCTTGTTTAGTATTCATTGATGATCATAGTTTCAACTTTAAGCCAAGTAGATGATTTGCTCATGTAGCATCAATGAATACATGAGCAATTGTTGTGTCTCCTGGCAAGTTGTGTTAATTTCGTAGGGGTGCATACTGACATTGTTTTGATCTAGCTGATGCAGGGTAAGGGGTTGAAAGGCGCAGGTGGTTAGGCCTGCTATGAGTGCGCCCTCCTGGTTTGCCGCCCTTGCTATGAGTATGAACGTGAGGATGGCGTACAACAAGGAGTTGACGCCCTACTCAAGCGCCAAGGGAAGGCGGCAGGCTGGAACGCCACCAAGAGCCCAACATGAACCTTAAAGATTGAGTCCTACCTGTAATTCACGGATAAGGGTATTGATTAAGCTACTCCTGCCCTTCTGATTGATTAAAACGGCTGTTGATGCTTGTGCTAGATTGCTAGGCCCTTCTGGTTAAGTTACTCCTTAACCTTAGTGCTTCAACCTCCAAGATCTACTAGTTTGCTTGCTGAAATGAATGCAGACATTTCAATTCCTTATGTTTGTACTACGGGTTTTAGTCATAGAGCAAGGAATTCAGTATAAATTTAGGTGTACTTCAAGGGGTTGTCGTATGTCGAACACCAATTTCTGAAATGAATGTGGGTATTCCCTATCTTAGTACTCCGGGTTTTAGTCAATTGCCTGTTTACAATGTTGTTTTCTTTTGAGATATTACCCTGCTACAGAAAATTCAGAGAAAGGAAGTTAAAATTCAGAGTAGAACTTCATGAATGTACTGCTCTCATAAATTCACTTTAAGATTGGTGTTCAAGGCCAAGTTATTTAGCCAATTTGATGTTGTTCAGAATTTTTGAATGTAGTCCGAGCATGCAAGCTAATGTACCTCGAGCATATTGTTTTCATCAGACTAGTGTACCTTGAGCATGCAAAGTAAACACATGCTACTCCACTTGTCTATTTGTACAGAAACTTTTGTTTAAATAAACCGAGCAAATAAAACAAATGGTGCGAACACATTCTATTATGAAATTTGTCTACTCCACTTGTTTGACTATATTGAAACCATTGTTCGCATGTTTCTAAAATACAGAGAAGAACACCCTGTGTTCTGGTAAAATATTTGTTGGCTATGATATGAAATTCCATGATGTGTATGTTGTTTCAGTTTCTGTAGCTACAACAAAGTCCCAGTTTACTCTGTACTTGCTGGTGATGATTGCTGGCTAAATTTACAATTGAAATAACAGTAGCCAAGGAGTAGATACAAGACGTATTTACCATATTTTGCATTGAATGTTCAAAATCAGTTTTGTTCTTGTTCTGTGAGTCAAATTGCATAAGATGGGAGTATCACAACATGCATATACTGAAGATGGGAGTATCACAACCTGAATGTGCGGTTTATGTAGTTTCTGTATTTTTTTAACTCCACTTGTCTATTTGTACAGAAACTTTTGTTTAAATAAACCAAGCAAATAAACCAAACAGTGCGAACACATTCTGTTCTGAAATTTGTCTACTCCACTTGTTTGTTTGTACTGAAACCTTTGTTTGCATGTTTCTAAAATACAGAGAAGAACACCCTGTGTTCTGGTAAAATATTTGTTGGCTATGATATGAAATTCCATGATGTGTGTGTTGTTTCAGTTTCTGTAGCTACAACAAAGTCCCATTTTACTCTGTACTTGCTGCTGATGATTGCTAGCTAAATTTACAATGGCGTTGTCCAGGAGAAGAGCAGCGGGCTGGAGCAGCCACCGCTGGTTTTCTTACTGGTTTTTTTAAATGTCACAACTTACTATGCCGCTACCTAGTAAAAACCAACTTTGTCAGCACTCAGTAAAAACGAACCTGCTTTGCCACTAGCAAATAATGCACCATCTTGAATTGCAATTGATTCAATTCCCCTTGTTGCCAAAAATCAAAGCTTATGGCAGTGACCTACTATTTGAGAGCAGCAGGGGCTTTGTCCTGGTATACTGGCCTAAATTTTGTTAACACATTGGTACTACTACTAGTGGTATTGTTGGCATGATAAATGTCCCAAATCTTGTTGTTTAAGATTGGGAGCACAGTGGTACTGTTATAACATGTTGTTGATTTTTTATATAGAGTCAGATGCTATTGATTTTAGTACTAGTCAGACCTAAAATATTATTACCGTTTAAAGTGACCGTTTCTCCTTTTGTATGTTAGTTGGTTGTGCCCCTCTGCTGGAGGATCTCAGTCCAACTACTCTGGAAGCATCTATGACATGGTGGACAAGGCAGTAGAAGCATGTGACATGGCAACCGAGGGAGTTGTTTTGTGGGATGAAGTGTTGGTAAAGACAACAAGCCCCAAGGGTCTGCATGTGCGTTGCAAGGAACTCTGCTGCAACCGCGGCCGGCTGTGCTTCTGCATCGGCTACAAACCACCTAGGTGAGCTCTATCCCTCTCTGTGGTGCTTCTGGTGGCCTTGTACTGGTGATTGTGGTGTTGTGCTCTGACCAGTGACATGATTTACCCACTATGACAATTTTAGGTTTAGGGAAAATATGCACTGTTGCTCCTGATCAAACCAATTGGCCACTATCCAGTTATACTGCTATGTGTATGGATTTGTTTATGTGGATTTCGTCTAATCTATGTCCTCCTGTTGATCTACTGGTCCGTGTGTGTGTGTGTGGAGTAAAATTGTGGTTTGTGCTTCTCCTTTGTAACATGATGAAACAAAGCACCTGTAGCGTCTGAGTAAGTGGGTGTTTGTCTACATGGTAAAGCTTCTTTGCCATGTATTTCATTAGGATGTGAACAGTCTACTGCATGCTCACAAAGCTATTGACTTAAATTTTTTTGTTTCTATGCTGTCAATGTTCGCCAAGCTATTTAAATGATGATGACAAACTGAAATCATGAATACTCATATAGAAACTCTATGGTAATAACTATACACGTTATCGTTGAGTTTGCTATGTGTTTATAGAATGACATGGTTGGCTAATTAAGCCCTGTCCGTGTATCTTTTAGAATTTGCTTCATTGGTAGCACATTCAAATATATTAATTAATTTTGTGCATGTTGGAGAATTTAGACAACGATAACAAACTATAATCACGAATACTTGTATAGAAACTTGCATGACCATCTTGTTTAATTTTGTGATATTCCTCCATACTAGGAGCTAATCAGCTGCACTGTTATTCAGCTTTCATTGGAAGTTTTAATTTCACTGAAATCATCTTTTCTTTTCTATGCTCATGTTCAAGCCTGGTAGTATATATTTTTTCCAAATGGTCTGTTTACTTGATTTATCTGTTGTTTGATTTTGCTCCATCAGCTTTCCTGATGTCCCTGTACATATATATGTTGGTTGTAATCTTCTTGAAGAATGCAAGTACTTGATATTCCATTCTGTTCTTGTAGGTGAATGGAACTCCGTTGAGGACTTCTACCCATGTTGAAGAGCAGCTAGCTTTTGTACTGGCAGAGCGGTCCACTTGTAGATACCATTATTTATGATTGTGTGGATCTGGGTGAAGTTTGAAGTTCCTGGGTATGCAAGATTCGATGGTTAAACTGGTTGATGTGATGTGAATGAGTGTATGGAAACTGGTTGTTGTGATGTGAATGAGTGTATGTAGTTTCACGTGTTCTGTTCTGTATAGCATATTGTAATAAACTTATTTTAGCTGTTATTTGAAGATTTTCATATGATTTCTCTCTTCTATCTGTTTGATATATACATATATGCTTATTAATAAGCTGTGAAAAATCTGACATTTGGGACCCATCTGTAAATTGGAGCTGGGAACAAAAGCTGGAAATAAAAAATAAATTGACTGCAAAATGTTGTGCGCTAGAAAATAAAAATGCCAAATTGTAGGCCAGGCGCATGTAGCTAACCGAAATTAACATAAAATACATATATTAAAAGGGCTTTCCTAAAAAATAATACATGGGCCAAATTACTGGGTCAGACCCATGTAGCTAATAAAAGCACAGGAAAAAAATACATTAAAAAGGCCGAATTGTTGGGCTAGGCCCATGTAGAAAACCGAATTGGACCGGGCTGATTCTTGTGCCACATCAGATTGCCACGTGGCCTGGGGAAGCTGCTAGTGACCAAAACAAAATAATAGGCATATTTTGGTCGTAAACGTCCACGACCTTCTCACAGAGAAGGTCGTTAATTTCAGTTTACGACCGCCAGCTTTTGACCTTCTGTTTTTGGTCAAAAAAGGTCGCAAATGAAAAACAATGACCTTTCAGTGACCAATAGTCAAGGTCACAAGTTGACATATTTCTTGTAGTGGTAGTATATCTGCATTGGTAATGAGGCGCTCCAAGAACTCTAGCATGTTATTCTCTACTTCTTGTTTATAATGTTCATATGACCATGTCTCTTCATTAATGGTATTTGGGTCAATGAACCCAATGCCATAGCGTCCAACTTTTCTCATTTCGGACATCTTCATCCTACATAATACCACAGAAAAGAATATATAGTGAGGATAATTAGATGTAATGATCAACGAGAGCACTACAGCTAGCTTGAGACTTAAATTATAGAAAGAAATCACTTACAGACAATAGCAACTGACGATAGATTTGTCGAGTGCGTCATAATTGAATAACTAAAACAATTCTGTATACTCAATAGACAGAGCTAGCATATGGAATTATCCTCTTCCTTGACTTTCACCATGAGGGACTGTAGATTGTGGGTCTTGCAAATTTTCATGTACCATTGATGCAATTCATTCATTCTCATAGGGAGGTTCTTGACCTCCTCGGGCTTGATCAAAGGTTCACCGCTGACATATTTTTGTTTTATTTCCTCCTCTCTAAGCGGAGACATGGGCTCGATCTCAAGGAGTTGTCCAACAGTCATGCCGATCATTTCAGCCACTAGTAGAAAACAGGGCTTTGGTCCAGGCCGGGTCAGCCCATTAGTCCCGGTTCAGTCCAGAACCGGGACCAATGCCGGTTCGTGAGCCCAGGGGGCCGGCCGGGCCACATGGGCCATTGGTCCCGGTTCATCTAGACCTTTTGGTCTCGGTTGGTGGGATGAACCGGGACCAATGGGCCTCGCTCCCGGCCCACCACCATTGGTCCCGGTTGGTGGCTTGAACCGGGACCAAGGGCTCCCCTTTAGTCCCGGCTCATGTCACCAACCGGGACCAATGAGGTGCCTATATATACCCCTCGCTCGCGAGCAGAGCACCCCGGTGCTCTGTTTTTCTCTGGCCGAGGGGGAGAGGGCTTGGTGGTGCTCTATCTCACCTCCTATGCACACAAATTGTTCGATGGAATGCCCAAGCCACACTACTTAAGTTTTCTCCTCTCCAAGCTCGACCTCCAAGCTCCATTTTCCATAATATTTGTCTAGGTTTAGCGGTCCGTCACGCCCCGTCCCCGTCTTCACCGCCGTCGGTCACCCGCGCCGAGCTCATCGCCAGCACCACCGTGGTGAGCTTCTTGTTTTATCTTCTTTCTGAAAGGAAAAATATTCTTACTTGTATGTTTACATAGATACTCGTATTATTTTCTTACTTTTATTTTTGCATCTTATATAGTGCGATGGTTTTGGTATCCACCCCCGTCGGCCCTCGTCCTGTCTATGATTCGGATGTGGTATATATATTATCTTTATAACTATTGGTTCATTTATTGTTTATGAAAATTATGCCGACCAACGTGAAATAGATTTTATTTATGTAGGATGTATGTGAATCAGAAATGCCAACCGACCCTATTGTCGAGAGGTTAATTTAGTTGAAGAAGAAAACAATTTGTTGAAGGAAAAATAAAAAAAAATTGAGGAGGAGAAGATGATACTGGAGTTGCATGTTGCGGATGTCGTTGATGATCACAAGTTCAAGATGGATGCAATGCACTTGAAGATTAGAAAGATTAGAAAATATGCCATTCATACCGAGGCTTGGTATCATTATGCCGTTGGATCAATTGTTACCTTGGTTGCGATTATGATCGCATTTGTTTTCGCATTGAAATGTTTTACATAGTTTCAATGTATGGTTTAATTAATTAGATGCTCTGGAGAGCTATATGTTGTTAGATGAGAACTATGTATGCACTTTGGTTTTAATGTGATGATGAACTTCTATTAATTTGGACACTTAATTATATATAATGCACGCAGATGAACCGGCAATGGATGTACGGTGACAGACACACCCACGAGTACATTAAGGGCGTGCATGAGTTAATCGATGCGGTTGAGGCAAACAAGCAGAATGGTTTTATGTGTTGTCCATGCACTGAATGTGGGAATACGAGGTCTTACTCTAACCGGAAAATCCTTCACTCCCACCTGCTTTACAAGGGTTTCATGCCACACTATAATGTTTGGACGAGGCACGGAGAAATAGGGGTTATGATGGAAGACGGCGAAGAAGAAGAGTACGATGACAACTATGTGCCCCCTGAATATGGTGATGCTGCAACAGGGGGAGCTAGTGAAGATCAAGAGGAACCCGACGATCTGCCCAATGATGCTGCAACGGGTGAAGCTGCTGAAGATCAAGAGGAACCAGACGATGTGCCCGATGATGATGATCTCCGCCGGGTCATTGTCGATGCAAGGACGCAATGCGAAAGTCAAAAGGAGAAGCTGAAGTTCGATCGCATGTTAGAGGATCACAAAAAAGGGTTATACCCCAATTGCGAAGATGGCAACACAAAGCTCGGTACCGTACTGTAATTGCTGCAGTGGAAGGCAGAGATTGCTGTGGCTGACAAAGGATTTGAGAAGCTACTGAAAATATTGAAGAATAAGCTTCCAAAGGATAACGAATTGCCCGACAGTACATACGCAGCAAAGAAGGTCGTATGCCCTCTAGGATTGGAGGTGTAGAAGATACATGCATGCCCTAATGACTGCATCCTCTACCGCGGTGCATACAAGGATCTGAACGCATGCCCGATATGCGGTGCATTGCGGTATAAGATCAGACGAGATGACCCTGGTGATGTTGACGGCGAGCCCCCCAGGAAGAGGGTTCCTGTGAAGTTGATGTGGTATGCTCCTATAATACCACGGTTGAAACGTCTGTTCAGAAATGAAGAGCATGTCAAGTTGATGCTATGGCACAATGAGAACCGAAAGAAAGATGGGAAGTTGAGAGCACCCGCTGATGGGTCGCAGTGGAGAAAAATCGAGAGAAAGTACCGGGATGAGTTTGCAAAGGACCCAAGGAATGTATGGTTTGCTTTAAGCGCGGATGGCATTAATCCTTTCGGGGAGCAGAGCAGCAATCACAGCACCTGGCTCGTGACTCTATGTATGTATAACCTTGCTCCTTGGATGTGCATGAAGCGGAAGTTCATTATGATGCCAGTTCTCATCCAAGGCCCTAAGCAACCCGGCAACGAAATTGATGTGTACCTAAGGCCATTAGTTGAAGAACTTTTACAGCTGTGGAATGGAAACGGTGTACGTACGTGGGATGAGCACAAACTGGAAAAGGCACTCTTGGAAGACTGACTGGAAAAGGCACTCTTGGAAGAGACTCAATAATATGCAGGGACGGATATTCTTTGTCTCAAGCAAACTACATAGTTCTACAGAACTCTACCTTGGTGACCCCGTATGTCGATGAACACAAGAACAGTCTGCGCTCCAAACACCCGGAGCAGTGCGACGACTGGATTACATGTGAACACATCAGGACTTTCAGCAGTTGGTTGGAAACACGTCTCAGAGGTGACAACACTGTTTGTGATGAGTTGTACTTGTTGTCTAGGGGACCATCTTTGATTGTATTGACTTACAAAGGATACGAGATAAATGGGAATACATTTTACACGATCACCCAAGATCAAAAGGGCACCAACCAAAACAGCGGTGTCCGCTTTGATGCAGCAACCAAGAGCGGAAAGGACACATATTATTGTTACATAGTGGACATATGGGAACTTGACTACGGACCTGATTTTAAGGTCGCTTTGTTTAAGTGCAAATGGGTCAATCTGTTAGGCGGTGGGGTACAGGTAGACCCACAGTACGGAATGACAATAGTGGATCTGAAAAATCTTGGGTACACTGACGAACCGTTCGTCCTAGCCAATGATGTGGCACAGGTTATCTATGTGAAGGACATGTCTACCAAAGCGAGAAAAAGAAAAGATAAGGAAGCGAATACATCATACGATGAGCCAAAGTGCCACATAGTTCTTTCAGGAAAAAGGGACATCCTGGGAGTGGACGGCAAGACAGACATGTCTGACGATTATGAAAAGTTTCATGAAATTCCTCCCTTCAATGGCAAGGCTGACCCAAGCATCCTGATAAACAATGAATATTATCCATGGTTATGGCGCAATAAGCAAATGACACAAGCGAAGAAAAAGTGAATACTTTCTCCCGCAACTATTATGATGATACCATGCCAACTTTGTAACACACGAACATGCTACCATTGTCCGTTTTGTACATGCACATGCTATGTGGGTGAAATTATGATACCATTCCAACTTTCAACTTTTTCAGAGTTCATTTGAAATGCTTTCATGTCTTATGGTTCGGCCCTCGTAATACCATGACCATTAGTCCCTGGCCCATGCCAACTTTCAACTTTCAACTTTCTAAAACTAATGGCACTACCAGAAAGTTTATAATTTTGCTCCTCGCCCCTGGCCCATGACCATTAGTCCCGGTTTGTGCCACAAACCGGGACTAAAGGGTTGGTCCTCGTTGAGGGCAGAGTTTAGTCCCACCTCGCCAACCGAAGGGGGCTCACACCGGTTTATAAGCCCTTCCCTCTCTGCCTTGTTGAGCTCCTCTCAAAGTGAAAATAGATGCCCTAATAGAGAAAAGTTTAACCTAAATTCATAGTGAATTTCTCTGAAATACATAGAAATTTACTAGGAATTTAGGTTGAATTTTCTCTATAAGCGCATCTATTCTCATTTTTTAGTAAGTTAATCACAAACTTGTGATTCAAACAATTTTCAAAGAATTCAAGTTTTAACTATTCAAATTTGAAAACTAATGGCACTAACAGAAAGTTTATAATTTTTCTAAAACTAATGGAACTAACAGAAAGTTCATAATTTTGCTAACCTAAAAGCAAACAAAATTAAAAATTAAAGCAAAAAACAAAAGAAAATAAATAATGCAAAAAACAAATCAAAAAAAAGGAAAAAACTATTTTTATAGTAAAGTTAATCACAAAATAAAATAAATAAAGCAACAAAGAAAACAAAAAAACTAAAAAAGTGTTTTCAAATTTGAAAACTAATGGCACTAACAGAAAGTTTATAATTTTTCTAAATCTAAAAGCAAAAAGAATAAAAAAATAAAGCAAAAAACAAAAGAAAATAAATAATGCAGAAAACAAAACAAAAAAACTGGAAAAAATAGCAACAATAAGTATTTTGTTGTAAGTGGAAACAAAATAAAATAATAAAGCAACAAAGAAAACAAAAAAACAAAAAAAGTGTTTTCAAATTTGAAAACTAATGGCACTAA
>NC_041384.1:5394069-5394845 GCF_002162155.2 Triticum dicoccoides | reverse complement strand
CCGCTGAAAAGAGGCCTTTGGTCTCGGTTGGTGGCACCAACCGGGACTAATGCCCACCTTTAGTCCCGGTTGCTTCCATGAACCGGGACTAAAGGCTCCGCTATATAAGTCCACACTTTGGAATTTTTCGCCAACTGCTCCATTCCCCATCGCCGACGCCGCCAGGCTGCTCGTCCTCCTTGTCGCCGTCGCCGCACCCTGCCCCATCCCCGCGTGCTTGCCATCGCCGCGCCCTGCCCCATCACCGTCGCCGCGCCCTGTCACTGGTCGCGCCCTCCTGCCCGTCGCCGGCCGTGTCAGGACCCCGACTCGATGTCACATCGATCTAGCTGGTAACACCTCATATCACTTTGCGGCCTCACGCACGGTATTCCCACGGGTGTCGTCTTACCTTTTCCCGGGACCGTTTGCGCCTTTTGGCTCACGTATATGATAGTGTCGCTAGCATCCATATGATAAAGAGCCCGGGCTGACATGACTAGTCGTAAACCCAAAGTGGCACAGACTTACAAGGACAGGCATCCATGACCCAGCTTCGAACGTGTCGGTCATCAGCAAGTGGGTCCGGGCTGTAGCACTGGGCTAACAGGACTCCGGTAAACCGGGCTGTAGCGGGCTAACAGGACTCCGGTACTCAAAGCGTGACATTTCCCCGAAGGGACAGACACAGGAACGAAGAAGGACACATGCCGGCCAGCCTAAGTGTTCCAGAGCAGTAGCAAGCTACCATGGCTCAGCGGTAACACTAGGAGACATTTCCCGGTAAGAGAGGCTAC
>NC_041384.1:5393399-5394059 GCF_002162155.2 Triticum dicoccoides | reverse complement strand
TTTTTATAGTAAAGTTAATCACAAAATAAAATAAATAAAGCAACAAAGAAAACAAAAAAACTAAAAAAGTGTTTTCAAATTTGAAAACTAATGGCACTAACAGAAAGTTTATAATTTTTCTAAATCTAAAAGCAAAAAGAATAAAAAAATAAAGCAAAAAACAAAAGAAAATAAATAATGCAGAAAACAAAACAAAAAAACTGGAAAAAATAGCAACAATAAGTATTTTGTTGTAAGTGGAAACAAAATAAAATAATAAAGCAACAAAGAAAACAAAAAAACAAAAAAAGTGTTTTCAAATTTGAAAACTAATGGCACTAAAAAGTTTATAATTTTTCTAAAACTAAAAGCATAAAGAATTTAAAAATAAAGCAAAAAACAAAAGAAAATAAATAAAGCAACAAAAAATGCCACCTACTAGGCCCCCACGGCCTGAATACGACTAGAAACCCATCCAAGGGCCAGGATTCAGGCCCGCAGGAGGCCCAGTAGGCCCACAGGCATAGCAGTGACAATTAGGCCCATAAGCCTACAATGGAGAGGAGCTCAAGAGGGGTGCGGTAGTGGGGCTTATAAACCACTGCGCACCCCTCTCAACTAGCAAGGTGGGACTAAAATTTCGACACAACAGCCACACAAGGCCTTTGGTCCCGGTTGGTG
>NC_041384.1:5382879-5393102 GCF_002162155.2 Triticum dicoccoides | reverse complement strand
GGTAACACTAGGAGACATTTCCCGGTAAGAGAGGCTACTAAAGATAAACAACTAGATAGTCAGATCCCACACATACCAAGCATTTCAGTCATACACACAATATGCTCGATATGTGCAAATACAATGAAGCATCACAACATGACTCTACGACACAAGTACTTTATTTAAGGCTCAGTGAGCCATACATAACATACACACAAAGGTACGGGTCTCACGACCCAACATACAAGTCATACAATCATACAAGCCAGCAGCGGAAGTAACTTGTCTGAGTACAGACAACTAGTAAAATAAAAGAGGCTTGGAAAGCCTCTGGCTATACTATGTGGTCCTTCACAAGCTCAGGGTCACCACCTGGTTCTTTAGCCTACTCGTTGATGTCAACGTCTACATAGAACCCATCAGAAGGGGTTGCAGCGTCTTCTGTAAAAATGTAGATTATAGCAACATGAGTACAAAGGTACTCAGCAAGACTTACATCAGATCCTAGATACATGCATAGTATCAAGAAGGGTTGGTGGAGTTATTGCAGCAAGCCAGCTTTGACTCTTGGCTAGGCTATCCTACGATACTTCAACTTGAAATAGTTTTGCGCACACGAGTCCACTATTCACCACTTCAATACACTACCGAGGATCCACCCCCGTCCTCCTACGGAGGAGCCAACCTCGGCACTCACACTTATCTTGAGGCTTTTAGTAGTTTCCATTTACTTGTCTATGAACTGTATAGGCAACCAAGTAGTCCTTTACCGCGGACGCGGCTATTCGAATAGATCATGTTAACCCTGCAGGGGGTACTTCTTCATACACGCTCTCACCACTTACCGTCGTTTACACAACATGTACTCGGCAACCTTCAAGCGGAAGCCCAACATGGGTGTCGGCCACAACCTACCTAATCACCTAAGCCTCCAGTCCAGGTTTATCGCCTATTCAGGTTCCATCCGCAGGGAGTCCGGCCGAGGTTTCCCATACGGCCCCGAACGATGTGAACAGGGTTCCCGAGATACCTAACGGGTATTCGGTACACCCGGCCACGTACCTACCGCATCACAGCCCACCCCTACGGTCAGCGCTGTCCACGGCCTCCAGTAGGCTACAAACACCAGAAACTACTTGCAACTCCTGGACGGAGAACTAGGGTGAATAAGAAGTCGAGAGGGTCCATTGGTTTCGGGCCCAATGCATGGTAGTAGCTGATTCTTAAATCACACATACAGATCTCAGTGCTTAAGGTCGGCTTCAATGAAACAACCCACCATGTACTCCTACATGGCCTCTCATCGATACCTTTACCAAATCGTGTTCACCACACCACTCTCATTACCGACATAATCATTTCACTCTAGCCCATCACCCAGATGAACCAGACCTGACACGACTCTAAGCATAGCAGGCATAGCAAGGTAGGAACAACACATACATATGGCTCAATCAACTCCTACACATGCTAGTGGGTTTCATCTAGTTACTGTGGCAATGACAGGTCATGCAGAGGAAATGGGTTCAACTACCGTAGCACACAGCAGTCTGAATCGCGTTGTCTTAATGCAGTAAAAGAGAGCAGGAGCGAGAACATGGGATTGTATCGATATGATCAAATGGTTGGTTGCTTGCCTGATGGTTCGATGCACGGATACGGTTCTTCGTTAGGGTAGTCACGGTATTCCTCGGGGACAGATCCTGTCGTAAAGGATAACGATACACAGGCATCACCAAACAATGTGCAACAATATGATGCATGCATGAAACATGGCAATATGAGTGTGTTGGGCTAATGCAACTAAAGCCAGAAGGGTTTGAACAAATTTGGATCAAAGATTCAAATTTCAATTTCAAATATGGCCTTTTAAAGTGCTTTTCCTTGTTCTGATTAAAACATCCATTTAACTTGTTGGATCATGCATGAAAATAGTACAGATGGATAGATTGGATTTTTCTGATCATTTTTCATATATAATTTGTCCAATTTGGAGTTACAGAATAAAAGTTATGAATTTTTGAAGTTTAAATAATATTCTGGAATTTCCTGATTTAATTTAAATCCAGAAATATCATTTACTGCGTCAGCCTGACGTCACAGTGACATCTGCAGGTCAACAGGGCTGGCTCGGGTCAAACCTGACGTGTGGGGTCCACACGTCAGTGACACAGGGGCTAATCCCGTGTTGACCCGGGCTGGTTAGCTTTGACTAAGCCCTGGGGCCCACTTGTCAGCGTTAGTAGGTGGTGGTTTAGTGGCTAATTAACTAGGCCATGTCAGCTCGCCGGAGTTCTGGCCGGCGGCGACCATCAGTGCGGCGGCGATAGTGGTTTTGGTCGTTTCGGCCACCAAATGAACCGCGGAGGCCACCGGAGTGAAGCTGAGGACGACCCGCGGCTCTTGGCGGAGTCCGTTGGGGTCGGGGTGGCCGGAGTCGACGGCGGCGAGCTCGGCTGCGGCGGCCGGGGTTCGATCGTGCACGGGAACGGTGTTGCAGGGTGTTAGGGGGGGTGTTGGAGCGTGCTACGTGCTCCTAGTGAGATGTGGAGCACGATGGCGTGCTCGGTTGGGCGCTACGGCGATCGTGGCCACGACGGCGACATCGCCGGCGGCGTGAAGCTTTCGGCCGCGGTGGGGCTAGGGCCTAGGGGTCGGGAGAGAGCAGGGGAGAAGGGGGAAACGGTGGCGTAGCTCACCGCGGTTGCAGTGGGCGTCGAAGCGGGCTCGGGGACGCGTCGGAGACGACGAATTTGACGGCGACGATGGTCGGAGTCCGAAGAGGGGAACGGCGACGTGGCGGCGATGCAGGGCTTCCGGGGACCCGTGGAGCAGTGGGGAGGAAGAAGGAGTCGAGGCGGAGCTTCTGAGCTGGTCGGGGAAGCGAGGGGTGGTCGGGGACGGTGGCTAAGGCGAACGGCGGCGACGGTGAGCTTCGGCCGTGAGAGAGAGAGAGTGAGGGAGAGCCGGGGGAGAGTGAATGGGGTGTCGGCGAGGTCGGGGCGACGACCAGAAGACGATCCACGCGGCGCAACGGCGACCAGGGCGATGCAGAGAGGCTGGGTGGTGCGTGGCGAGCTCGGGCGCGCCATGCTCACCTCCCTGCCTGCTCTGGCGAGGGGAAGCAGCTGGCTGGCACGGGCCAGCACAGTGCTGGGCCGGCTGGGCTGGGCCGCACAGGTAAGTCTTCCCCTTTCTTTATTTTCTGTTTTTATTTAATATAACTGCGACTTTGTTGAATTAAATAAAATACCTAGGCAACTCCAAAAATCACCAAACTACTCCTGGTCCATAGTTGGATTATTTCCAACATGAAACATTTTAGTTTGGAGATATTTGAGCATTTAAATATTTTATATAATTTTAAATGCCCAAATTCAAATAGTTATGATTTAATTCAAAACCCTAGGATGGCCTAGGAAAATGTGCACCACTTTTGGCAGAGGTTCTGAACCAAGGCAAAAATGATGGGCATTTTAGAAGGGCATTTCAGGTTCATTGAAAAATTATTTTAGTAAACCCTAGTTGGTTTCAGAGGGGACTGGGGGTTCTGTCATCCCCATTTCAAGTTTCTTATGAATGAGTAAACATGATGCAACACTCTAATGCATAACTAGCTAGGGTGTGACAACTCACCCCCACTCAAAAGAATCTCGTCCCGAGATTTGGGTTCCTCCGGGAAGAAGGCGGGATATTCAAGTCGAAGACGATCCTCCCTTTCCCAGGTTGCTTCATCTTCAGAATGGTGCGACCATTGAACCTTGAGAAACTTGATATTATGACGTCGCGTGGTACGTTCGGCTTGATCGAGGATACGAATGGGGTACTCTCGATAGGTAAGATTATCTTGGAGATCAAGCGTTTCGTGGTCCACTTCACGGATAGGATCCGAGAAGCAACGCCTGAGTTGAGAAATGTGGAAGACATCGTGAACTCTGGAGAGGTGCGGAGGTAGTTCCAATTGGTAGGCAACTTCTCCTCGTTTGGCAAGAATGCGAAAAGGTCCAATGTAACGAGGAGCCAATTTGCCTTTAATACCGAAACGATGGGTTCCCTTCAGAGGGGTGACCCGAAGATAAGCCTTCTCGTCAACCTCGAAAGTCATAGCCTTATGTTTTCGGTCATATTGACTCTTTTGACGAGATTGGGCTGTTTTCAACTTTTCACGAACGATACGAACTTGTTCTTCTGCTTCCTGAATCATATCCGGGCCAAAGAATTGTCTTTCCCCGGTCTCTGACCAGTTAAGGGGTGTTCGACATCGCCGTCCATAGAGGACTTCAAAAGGGGCTTTACCCAAGCTGGATTGATAGCTGTTGTTGTAAGCGAATTCGGCAAATGGAAGGCACTTCTCCCAGTCCATTCCGAACGAGATAACAGAGGCTCGAAGCATGTCTTCTAGAATCTGATTGACGCGTTCCACTTGACCACTTGACTGAGGATGGAAAGCGGTGCTAAAGGAGAGACGGGTTCCCATAGCATTTTGGAAACTTTCCCAAAATCGAGAGGTGAAAAGACTTCCTCGATCCGAATTGATTTCCAAAGGGACACCATGAAGAGACACTATTCGGGAGATGTATATGTCTGCCAGCTGACTAGCGGTTATACTCTCACGAACAGGTAAGAAATGAGCTACTTTGGAAAGACGATCGACCACAACGAAAATAGCATTATTCCCTCTTTTGGTCCTGGGAAAACCGGTAATGAAATCCATACCAATTTTATCCCATTTCCATTCAGGAATAGCTAATGGTTGAAGGGTGCCAGCAGGCCGTTGATGCTCTGCTTTTACACGACGACAGACGTCGCAATTAGCAATATACTGAGCGATTTCTCTCTTCATCCTAGTCCACCAGAACCTCTGGCGTAGGTCCTGATACATTTTTGTGCTACCGGGGTGAATGGTGAGAGGAGATTCATGAGCTTCCTTAAGGATTAATCGCCTTAGGTTGAGCACTTTGGGAACTACTAGTCGATTCCCGAAGTATACGACTCCTTGATCATTAACGGAGAAACAATTCGCAATTCCTTTCTGAATGTTTCTCTTGATGCGGGAGATTCCCGGATCTACCTTCTGTGCGTTGATAATTTGATCCGTAAGGGTAGGTTTTGCCACCAAGGTGGAGAGAAAACCTTGAGGTACAATGTGAAGGTTAAGCTTCAGAAATTCCTCATGGAGAAGCGGTTGACTTTGTTGTAACATCAGGTTGTTACAATAAGATTTACGACTTAGCGCATCAGCCATGACGTTGGCTTTCCCTGGGGTATAGGTTATCCCTAAGTCGAAGTCTGTGATCAATTCAACCCAACGTCTCTGCCTGAGATTCAAATCCGGTTGGGTGAAAATATACTTCAGACTTTGGTGATCAGTGAATATTTCGCAACGATTACCGAGGAGATAATGTCGCCAGGTCTTAAGTGCATAGACTACGGCTGCAAGCTCTAGGTCATGAGTGGGATAATTCTCCTCATGTGGGTGCAATTGCCGTGAAGCGTAAGCAATTACGTGTCGATCTTGCATGAGAATGCAACCTAGTCCTTGTCGCGAGGCGTCGCAGTAGATAACAAAGTCCTTGGAGAAGTCTGGCGGTACCAGTACGGGAGCAGAGGTCAGGCGTCTTTTCAGTTCCTGAAAGCTGTGCTCACATTGTGGAGTCCACTCGAACTTCTTATCTTTCTTGAGGAGTTCAGTTAGAGGTTTAGCAACCTTGGAGAAGTTCTCGACAAAGCGACGGCAATAGCTCGCTAAGCCTAGAAAACTCCGAACTTGCTTGACTGATTCGGGCGGAGTCCAATCAAGGACGGCTTGAACTCGCTCAGGGTTAACAGCAATACCTTTACCAGATATTACATGACCCAGATAGGTCACTTCTGACAACCAGAATTCACATTTAGAGAATTTGGCATAAAGGCGATGCTCTCGAAGTTTCTTCAACACTAGCCTTAGATGTTCGGCATGTTCTTCCTCGTTCTTGGAGTAGATGAGTATATCATCGAGATAAACCACGACGAATTTATCCAAATACTCCATGAAGATTGAGTTCATTAACTGAGAAAAGGTGGCTGGAGCGTTGGTTAATCCGAAGGACATAACGGTGTACTCGTATTGGCCATAGCGAGTAACAAAGGCCGTTTTAGGAATGTCCCCGTTTCTGATTTTGATTTGATGGTAGCCCAACCTCAAATCCATCTTGGAGAAGACTGAGGATCCAGCGAGCTGATCATACAGGTCGTTGATCCTGGGAAGTGGATATTTGTTCTTGATTGTGACCAAATTGACAGGTCGGTAATCTACAACCATCCGGTCCGTACCACCTTTTTCTTAACGAATAGGACGGGGCAAGCCCACGGAGATGAACTAGGGCGGATGAAACCCTTTTTCAAGGATTCATCGAGTTGTTTCTTAAGCTCGGCTAGTTCTAGGGGTGCCATCTTATAGGGTCTTCTAGCAATCGGAACGGTTCCTGGAATGAGATCTATTACGAACTCAACATCCCTGTCAGGTGGAACACCTGGCAATTCCTCTGGAAAGACATCCGGGAAGTCACGGACTACCGGAACGTCCTCAAGGTCTGGCAAAGGGCTGGCGTTAAGAGAATATAATTGTCGCTTGGCTATTCGGGTCAAGACATTGACTATCTTCCCCGAAGGATGGGTGAGTTGAACAGTCCTAGAGAAGCAATCAATTTTGGCTTGATGAGCTGACATCCAGTCCATACCCAAAATGATATTAATATCCGAAGATTTAAGGGCTATCAAGGATGCAAGGAAAACAAGTCTGTCGACTTGGATCTCATTTCCATAACTTACCCTAGAGGTCTGCCATCTAGACCCAGGGGTAGAGATTTCCATAGTGGATGGCAAGTCACAGAATGCAACGTTATGCAAACGGGCATAACTTTCAGATATAAAAGAATGAGAGGCTCCTGTATCAAAAAGAACGGATGCCGGGTGGCAATTAACAAGAAGCGTACCGAGAACGACGTTGGGGTCCTCTTGAGCTTCTTCGGCAGAGATACAGTTGACATGGCCACGTGAAGCGGTGACCGGTTTGGCATGGAACACCTTCCCTGTCGGCTTGCCACGGCCAACAGCTTTAGCAGATTGATTGGGGTTGGTCTGGGGACACTCGCGCATATAATGACCAGATTCCCCACACTTGAAACAAGTCACGGAACTGGTACGTGGAGGAGCATTATTGGATGGAACCCCATAGGGCTTGGCCGGTGCAGACTGTTGAACAGGGCGAGGCGCCTGGAAAGATGGCCTCGGTGTGAACCTAGGTGGCAGGGCGGTATTGGGTACCCACACGCGGCGTTTCTGAGGACCAGCACCGGATGAGGAACCCATATCACGTCCATGCTTGCGTGTTGCATCAAAATCAGTCTGACCAGTTTCAGCACTGATGGCTTTGTTGACAAGTTTCGAAAAAGATGTGCACTCATGCAGACGGAGGTCGCGGCGAAGCTCAGGGCTAAGGCCCTTTCGGAACCTTGCTTGCTTCTTGGCGTCAGTAGAAACTTCCTCAGTTGCATATCGTGCGAGATTACCAAACTCTCTGCTATAGGCATCCACAGAAAGTCGGCCTTGGATGAAACTGCAAAATTCTTCACGTTTACGGTCCATGAGACCCTCCGGAATGTGATGTTCACGGAAAGCCTCACTGAACTCAGCCCAAGTGGTGACATGGCCCGCTGGGCGCATGGCTCCATAATTCTCCCACCATAGACTGGCGGGGCCTTCAAGATGATATGCGGCGAAGGTGACCTTGTCAGCCTCCGCTACCAACGCGGAACGCAGCTTGTGAGAGATACTGCGAAGCCAGTCATCAGCGTCGAGAGGCTCGACGGAGTGGTGGAACGTGGGTGGATGCAATTTGATAAAATCACTGAGTGATACCACGTTAGCCCTCTGATGGTGTGCTGTATTCTGTTCTATACGCTCCAAAAAACGGTTTGTCTCCCGCTTGTTTCTCTCAGCTTCCATCATCACCTCGGCTAGTGAAGGAGGATGAGGCAGGTTTTCATTCCTGGCTTCACTGCCTTCGGCCTGCTCTTGGGAAGCAAGATTAGCGCGCGTGTTGACCATCCTAGGTAGACAAGACAATGATTTAGTCAGGATGGTAAAATTCCGACATAGGATACATAAGGTAAGGAATAACTCGAAATGCAAGATGATCATCCGTATGACATGGTAGATACAGAAACTGCTTCTTTATTCCATCGTCATGCACACCATACAAGGTTTAGTACAAGACCAAACAAAGTACTATTATGGTGAGAAAAGGATTACATCTCGTCAGAGGCATTCCAAGCTCCTATACATTATTTTCTACACCTCCGGAAAGAGTACAAACTAGGACATATCCCACGAGTCACGCGGAACGATAGATGACACAGCTAGTGCGAACTAGTTATGCTACCCCTAACTCAGACCGATCCGTAGTAGTCCTCGTAGAAGTCACCTCCATAGCCTGGGAGCTCAACATGTTCATCCGGAAACAGACGATCTCGCGGAGCTTGCGGACCATAGGGGCTAGGATGAGGCCTTGGACCAACAAACGGTGGCCTGCGGGGACCGCGAGGTGGGGTGATGCCTCCTACATCACGCCAAACCATCACGTCCGGCAGAGCAGATCTCACAGGATAGAGATCGCGCATATCCGAATATCCAGCTTGCACCGCCGGTGCGAACCGAGTCAAAGTGGCCCAGTGATCGGCACGGGTATTGAAGAGCTCTAACCTTAAGGCCCGATTTTCACGGTCCTTATCCTCGAGCATCTCAGCAGTGGTGCGAGTCCGTGAATCCTCCTGAGTGGAGTCAGCATAAATAGCTTGGAGATATCCTTGTGCTCCCGGAAGTGATCCTGGCATATACCGGAAATCAGAGTCCCGAAATAAACCAGATCTGACTCGCATAATGGTCATCATAGAGTAGGCGGCGTCCTGCACAGCCATCTCAATAGTAACCCCGAGTCCATAGGAGCAGTGAAGAGGCTCAGTGGATCCAGGATAAGATGGAAATATCCTGACAGTGCAGAGATACTGGCTTTGATTAAAATCTCGGAATTGCTCTTCGACCGTGTACTCAGGATACCAGCGGTATCCAGCCTCAGTCATTACCCTGACCAACTTAGCAGTATGGCCGGGTACATCTAGGCATCGAGTTAGGCGAACCACTTGATTGAGGTCGCGAGTGGCCATCTGAAAGCATAATCATAATGCAAGGCATTAGAATTTCTAGCAAAATTTCGGCAGCATAACAGATGTAAATGCTCAAAAAGGATATTGAGACTTTTGACAAAGGATTTCGTACACACCCAACATAATCATATCAAAGTTCTGGAACCATTCTAACAACATAATGTGGTAGTAGAACTGAACTAGGCTTGTAACCATCAAACTTATAAGGTACTACTGATTAGTAACACGTGATCCTGATAGAGAGAGTAGATCCTAATTCCTTAACCCCCGGTGGAAGAATGGACTGACTCAGATCAGAAAGTCATAAGGTATAAGGAGTAAAAAGAGCCTTACGTTCCAACCCACAAACAATTCCCCTACATATAACTAAAGAATTTCTAGACTCAACATCGACCAGTTTGGCTTGGAGAACCTACAGGCAGTCCTGCTCTGATGCCAACGCTGTCAGGACCCCGACTCGATGTCACATCGATCTAGCTGGTAACACCTCATATCACTTTGCAGCCTCACGCACGGTATTCCCACGGGTGTCGTCTTACCTTTTCCCGGGACCGTTTGCGCCTTTTGGCTCACGTATATGATAGTGTCGCTAGCATCCATATGATAAAGAGCCCGGGCTGACATGACTAGTCGTAAACCCAAAGTGGCACAGGCTTACAAGGACAGGCATCCATGACCCAGCTTCGAACGTGTCGGTCATCAGCAAGTGGGTCCGGGCTGTAGCACTGGGCTAACAGGACTCCGGTAAACCGGGCTGTAGCGGGCTAACAGGACTCCGGTACTCAAAGCGTGACATTTCCCCGAAGGGACAGACACAGGAACGAAGAAGGACACATGCCGGCCAGCCTAAGTGTTCCAGAGCAGTAGCAAGCTACCATGGCTCAGCGGTAACACTAGGAGACATTTCCCGGTAAGAGAGGCTACTAAAGATAAACAACTAGATAGTCAGATCCCACACATACCAAGCATTTCAGTCATACACACAATATGCTCGATATGTGCAAATACAATGAAGCATCACAACATGACTCTACGACA
>NC_041384.1:5378177-5379479 GCF_002162155.2 Triticum dicoccoides | reverse complement strand
GTATGATTATATTTGTAAGAGATAATCATTGTATATATGTAGCCGATAGTGTCAAATAGATATACAAGAACTTGTTGTTCGACAATCTCTCGGAAAAGGAGAGGTGGTCGATATCACTTCTCTCTGTATGCATATATGTTCATGACGATCTTCTGTTTCCTTCGTTTGCTTACTAGCTAGCTAGCGTGTCTAGTCCTCTCTATATGTATGTATAGTACGTAGCATCAACCAAGCACCGACATAAGAGAGGACACTTCTCTCTATTAATTATAGCTAGCTAACACAATATATGAAACACCTAAATTAACCCCCCAAAACCGCCAAACCCCCCTTTAAAAAAAACAAAAACCCCAACCACAGAAATGCTGACGCGTGGATGCCTATTGGTCCCGGTTGGTGCCACCAATCGGGACCAAAGGGTCTCCTGCCTGGGCTCCGCGCACAGACCACGTGGAGGCCCATCTATCCCGGTTCTGGATTGAACCGGGACTAAAGGGACAGGGCATTAGTACCGACCCTTTAGTCCCGGTTCCAGAACCGGGATAAAAGGCCCTTACGAACCGGGACAACATGCCCTTTTTCTACCAGTGAGCCTGCATTATATGCTCCTCGGTTATTACCAGATTGCCCAGCTGGGGAACGTTAACGGTTTGCCCACATATATATAGGGCGCCGGTACTCTTATGTGTTGTTGGCACAACAAGCGGGGGTATCGATTGCGTCGCTTGTTCTCCCAGCTGGGGAACGGTTTTCCGCATTTTTTGCAAGCTGCTTGGCTTGAGCTCGAGCTCGACTCCTTCTGTACTCGTGCTCAATGTGCCTTCCTGATTTGGCGCTCGTAGTCTGAGTCAACAGGCTTGGGAGCTGGTGGTCTAGCCATACGAATAAAGTGGTCAATCTTTTCCTCAGGCACTTTCTCCCTTGGCGGTGGTGCCGGTTTCGGTCCAAAATGGGCGTCCACTGGGGCCTTCACTATGGCTGCGTTTTGCTCCTCGGTCATGTCATAAGGCCTCTGAGGAAGAGGAGCGAGGCTTGGACCATATTTACATCGCTTGCCTCCGCCTATACCTCCTGTACTACCTCGACTCATAGCGCTACGCACCATAGGTGCGGCGTATCTCTTCCCCGATTGCTGAGGCGGCGGAGACGGCTGACGTGGCTGAGTTGGAGTAGGAGGAGTGGCCTAACGCTGTGCCGGACTTGAAGCAGGAGGATTGGCCTCACGCGGTGTCGGAACTGAAGAAGGAGAAGTGGCCTCATGCTTTGCCGGACTTGAAGCAGGAGGAGTGGCCTACTGCTATG
>NC_041384.1:5376158-5377858 GCF_002162155.2 Triticum dicoccoides | reverse complement strand
GAAGAAGAGGATAAAAAAGAAGAGGAAGAAAAAAAAGAGAGGGGTCGACGGTCACCTAGGGGTCGAGGGTCGAGAGGGGGTCTAGGGTCGCCGAGAGGGGAGAGGAAGAAGAGGAGAAATAAATAAGAAGAAGAAAAAAGAAGGAAAAGAAGAGGAGAAGAAGAAAGGAATAGTGGAGAAGAAGAGAAAATAGAATATTCTATTTTCTCTTCTTCTCCACTATTCCTTTCTTCTTCTCCTCTTTTTTTCTTCTTTTTTTCTTCGATCTTCTCCTCTAGCTATTCCTTTCTTCGAGGGTTCTATAGGGTCGAGGGATCGAGGGTCGAGGGTTCCAGGGTCGTCTAGGGGTCGAGGGTTCCAGGGTCGTCGAGGGTTCGAGGGGTCGAGGATCGCCGAGGGGTCGAGAGAGGTTTCCTATTGTCAAAGTAAGTACTATAGTAGCATGTTCCGCACATCTACTATAGTGCCGAGGGGTCGAGGGCTCCGGGACTGCCGAAGGAGCTGCAATTTAGACACCCGAAAGTAAGTACTATAGTAGCATGTTCCGCACATCTACTAGTCATTCAAGCGCTAGTTTCATCAATACCATTTGGCATTATTGCTTATCAGTTTGATTGACCTCTATTTCTTGTAAAGTGGTTGTGGCAGGAACAAGGGAAAGATTTCTACGGATACCACGTTTGCGAGTCCATCCGCCACACGACCTATGAGCGGGGCTACACTGACGAACAATATGAAGTACATAAATAACAACATTCACAATTTTATTTTATTACCATCATTTGTGTTGAGTTTAATTCATTCATATATATATGTATTGACCCCCTTCTTTAAATTAGATGTTTCGGAAGAGGAATTGGCGGCATTCTTTCTTGACCACGTGATCCCTGAAGACGGAGAATACTATGTGGACCCTGAGTCCGTATGATTATATTTGTAAGAGATAATCATTGTATATATGTAGCCGATAGTGTCAAATAGATATACAAGAACTTGTTGTTCGACAATCTCTCGGAAAAGGAGAGGTGGTCGATATCACTTCTCTCTGTATGCATATATGTTCATGACGATCTTCTGTTTCCTTCGTTTGCTTACTAGCTAGCTAGCGTGTCTAGTCCTCTCTATATGTATGTATAGTACGTAGCATCAACCAAGCACCGACATAAGAGAGGACACTTCTCTCTATTAATTATAGCTAGCTAACACAATATATGAAACACCTAAATTAACCCCCCAAAACCGCCAAACCCCCCTTTAAAAAAAACAAAAACCCCAACCACAGAAATGCTGACGCGTGGATGCCTATTGGTCCCGGTTGGTGCCACCAATCGGGACCAAAGGGTCTCCTGCCTGGGCTCCGCGCACAGACCACGTGGAGGCCCATCTATCCCGGTTCTGGATTGAACCGGGACTAAAGGGACAGGGCATTAGTACCGACCCTTTAGTCCCGGTTCCAGAACCGGGATAAAAGGCCCTTACGAACCGGGACAACATGCCCTTTTTCTACCAGTGAGCCTGCATTATATGCTCCTCGGTTATTACCAGATTGCCCAGCTGGGGAACGTTAACGGTTTGCCCACATATATATAGGGCGCCGGTACTCTTATGTGTTGTTGGCACAACAAGCGGGGGTATCGATTGCGTCGCTTGTTCTCCCAGCTGGGGAACGGTTTTCCGCATTTTTTGCAAGCTGCTTGGCT
>NC_041384.1:5344425-5375241 GCF_002162155.2 Triticum dicoccoides | reverse complement strand
AGTGGCCTCACATCGAGGAGGAGTCGGATGATGACACGGTGTCGGTGGCCTTCGAAAGAAGATGCAATCCTTTCTCCATAGGATGATACGATGTATGGCCTCTCCCAGTGTGTGCTCCTCGTGATGTCCAGGAATGTCAAGCTCTAGCCCCGAATATTGGTCCACCACCTCATCAACCACGACACGAGCATAGCCGGCTGGAATCGGGTTGCAATGGAAGGTTGCTTCGGGGGGATTTGTATAAGCAACAACGTCCGCCACCTTCATGGATATGTTCTTCATTTTGAAGTGTGGCGGGCGACGGGGACGGGGACGGGGACGGGGACGGGGCGGCGACGGGGGCGTCGACGAGGGGTGGCGATGGGGCCGGCGGATAAAAATTGACGAAATTTGTAAGTGCCGCTTATATAGGATGGGCCTTTAGTACCGGTTGGAGCCACCAACCGGTACTAAAGGTCAATTTTGGCCAGGCCAAGCGGCGGGAAGGGTAGCCCTTTAGTATCGGGTGGTGACCTTTAGTACCGGTTGGTGGCTCCAACCGGTACTAAAGACCCTACCTTTAGTACCGGGTGGAGCCATGACCCGGTACTAAAGGGGGTGCGCTGCCAGGTGAGGGGCGCAAAGTTTAGTCCCACCTCGCTGGGCGAAGGGCAACCGCACTGATTTATAAACCCAGCCATGGCTGCTCCTTCGATCTCCTCTATATAGCAGGCTTGTGGGCCTAACTATGGCTCACTGCCCTGTGAGCCTGCTGGCCCTTCTGGGCCTGAATTTGCACACCCGAGGTCTGGCAGGCCCACTGGGCAGCGCCCCAACAATTTTTTATATAGTTTTTTTCTTTTCTGTATTATTTATTTTCTTCTATTTATTTTTGAGTACTTTTATATATATATATTTTTTATTTTCTACTTTGTTTATTTTCTTCTATTTATTTCTAAGCAGTTTTTTATATAGTTTTTTTCTTTTCTGCTTTATTTATTTTCTTTATTTATTTATGAGTAGTTTTTTTATATAGTTTTTTCTTTTCTGCTTTATTTATTTTCTTCTATTTATTTCTGAGTAGTTTTTTATATAGTTTTTTTCTTTTCTGCTTTATTTATTTTCTTCTATTTATTTTTGAGTAAATTTTTTATATAGTTTTTTTCTTTTCTGCTTTATTTATTTTCTTCTATTTATTTCTGAGTAATTTTTTTATATAGTTTTTTTCTTTTCTGGAGTTGCAATAAGTTATTAAAATTTTGAATTGCCGGTGTAACAGATGAGTTTTCGTCCGAAACCCTGATACTTTGAAAGAGATTGTCCAATTTGTACACGAAGTGCATCCAGCTTTGGCCATGATCCTCTCTACTTTTTTGCGCATGCTATGCGGGTGAAATGATGATACCATGCCAAGTTTTAACCTTTTCAGAGTTCATTCTTAGTGCTTTTTAATTTCAGGGCCATTTAGCTCAAAACAAATCAGTAAATGCATTAAAAATAGCTAACTATGTCCGAAAGGGTTGAAAGTTGATGACGTGGCTTTGAATGGTGCTTGCTGAATACAAAAAAAGGCCGGAGTTGTAATAAGTTATTAAATTTTTGAATTGCCGGTGTAACAGATGAGTTTTCGTCTGAAACCTTGATACTTCGAAAGAGATTGTGCAGTTTGTACACGAAGTGCATCCAGTTTTTGCCGTGACCCTCTCTACTTTTTTGCACATGCTATGTGCGTGAAATGATGATACCATGCCAAGTTTAAACCTTTTCAGAGTTCATTTGTAGTGCTTTTCAATTTCAGGGCCATTTAGCTGAAAACAAATCAGTAAATGCATTAAAAATAGCAAATTATGTCAGAAAGGGTTGAAAATTGATAACGTGGCTTTGAATGGTGCCTGCTGAACGCAAAAAAGTCCGAGGTTTGAGAGGACAGAGTGAGGGTGTAAACATGAAAAAATATACATAAAAAATACATTGATCATCATTGATCTTTTTGTGTACAATCTGAATTGTCAATATGAGACCTCAACGGTTTAGAAACCGGTGAACACCCATATTGCGGCCACAAATTCTACACATAGAGTGCAATGAAGACCAAGTGCTTGTGATAGTTTGAGAAGTAACATATTTAAGGTGGTAAAAACCCTGTTAGCCGAGCGAGGTGGGACTAAAAAACAGCTGCAACTCCAAACCTCTAGTACCGGTTTGTGGTACGAACCGGTACTAAAGGCGCTCGTGGGACCCCAGCCGGACCACGGCGTGCCACATCCTCTTTAGTACCAGTTCGTGCCACGAACCGATACTAAAGGTTCGCAACGAACTGGTAATAATTAGCTCCGGCCGCCTAGCCGTTTCGAACCGGCACTAATGAACACATTAGTTCCGGTTTTGTTACAAACCGGTACTAATGTGCTTCACATTGGGCCGTTTTTCTACTAGTGTGTTTTTTTCCTGCAGGACCTTATTCCTTGCACTCTTGAGTCTTTTGGGAAGGAGAAAACAATTGTTGATGAGTCGGCCTAAATAGATTTTAGATGATTGCCAAAAAGTTGTTATTGAAGGATTGGAGTCAAGCTTAGGATCAGTTTATCCTATGGGTCTGTACTACAAGGTTGAGGTATGTCACTCCTCATTCATTTTGCTATCGAACCTTGTTGGTTGCATTCTTGGGTGCTTTGACAAGGAGAAATTACACAATGTGATTGTGGTCACTACTTTTGATTATATTTTGCAAGCAGTTCTGTGAAGCCATTGTGGCATGTACTTAGAATTTCTGTTGATGTGCAGTGGTCAACCGACAATGTAGAAATCATGTTTATAGATGAGTGCTTTATGTCGGGGTGGACGAGCTTCCGTTAGGCCATTGATTTCCCAATGAAGGAGCTTCGAGGCAAGCACTGCAATGATGTATATTTGTATATGGCAAAATCTGTAGGAACCCTCTCCTTGTTTCCTTTTGTTCTTGGTTTTGCTCCAGTTGATTACTACCCTATGAGATCTACACAGAAAAAATTCATGTTGATTTGTTTAGTTGTGGCATGTATCGTAGCTACACCAGTCTGATAATTTAGTCCTCAAATAAGGCAGTTTCCGTCTCCCCTTTACATGTGATGGATATATGTGGTTGTTTCTTGCCGTTGCTGAAGCGAGGACTCTTACGTGTATTTTTCTGTTCTCCCTGATTATGTTAATCAGGCCATATGTGTTCTGTTGGTCTATTTTCATTTGTCTACCTATACAGAATTTCAAAGATGTAATTTTCTATCATGTAGTTTCCTCTTTCTTCATATACTAACCGTCTCCTAAATGATAGATGAGGTAGGTGACTTATCTCATGTATTTCTTTTCTGTAAATTACAACAAGTCTATTTTAGTCAACTTAAGGGTATGTTGAATATGACTGTAAATGAAGATATTCATTCTTGTTATTGAATGTGGACAATCTGATTCATTTTAAAGTAGTTCCTTATCTTTATGACTAGACTAGGCTTCTACTTTAGCGAGTGTTTCACTTCAACACAGATTGATGCAAGAAAGAAAGAATTCTTTTGCAATAAAACAAGCATTGAGTGCCCAAAGCAGAAGAGGTTGAATTTTTTGCCGACGTAAATTTAAGGTAACCTTCTCCATGCAATTTTTTTTCAACCATTTGTATCTAAATATCAGTACCCATTTTGAACTACATGCTCAGGCCGACCTTTTTATTTGATGTTATTGGTGTGGTATGTGTATAATTGTTAACTTGGTCGACTCCCATAGAAAACGATAGCCACCATCTCATCGAAACATCGGGACACCTTAGCCTCTATCACTTGGTTGCGGTTTTAGTAATAGGTCGTCACACATTACAGAAAACTATTTTCCATTCTGTGTCTCTATGCTCATTTTGTGCCCGGGTGCAGCTGTGAAGGAACACTACAGGTAGAGAAGAAAGAAAGGAAGAATGATGGTATGCACCACTGAGATACCAAGTCCGGCCAGCCAGATGAGTATCAGGAGAGTGTTTCTTCATTGGACAAAAATTGTCCTTTAGAGTATATTAGTCTTTTAATCATCAATGAGTAGACTAACGCATACATTTTTTTTCGACTGCACCCATATAGTTTGTCTTTGCTGAATATACTATATTTACTTCATTTCTCTATTGAGTTAGCAATGGAAATATAAATGATTTATATACTATATAATTTGCAACCATATAATGATCAATTAACGTTGTTTCTCTATATAATTTGTCTTTGCTGAATATACTATATTTGTTTGGTCTGCACCCATATAATGATCAATTAACTACCGAAAACATCCTTTCGAGACATAATTTATTTTCATCATTTGTCTTTGCTTAGGATTCTCATTTAATTAGTGAGCACTCAGATTTGGAATATCAGCTCTTTAGTACTGGTTTATCATTTTAAGAAAATAGGAGCAATGTGATTTTGTTCTCTAGAGACTGGAATTGAATAGTAGGTCCTTTTAGTACTGTCCTACTACCATTTGTAGCTAACAGATGCATCAGTTCGACTAGGCATTATCATGTATTGTATCGTAGTATCTTTTTTTGCATAGAGTAAATACCTACTTCTGCTGTAGGTTACTTTTCTTTATAAAATTTTGTTCAGGATGCCGTTTTACCTGTTGTAATACCTTCAGCATAGAAGCAGTAGTGGTCTACTCCTCCAAATATCTATAGCTTGTGGATGCTGCAGATGTGGCACAGGGAGCAGATGAAATGGAATAGGAGGACCCCCGGTGCGCGCACAAATTGTTTCTACCTGACGGCTGATAGTGAGGGTGAGCATCGAGTTGCAAAGTCATCGCCCTTCCCTGCAAATTACAGTTCCTTCAAATTAACCAAATCACCATCTTATTTTTTTCCTATTTTTCTCTTATTTCTTAGATGCCTGTGACCTGTCTTGAGAAGGTTCGAGCCGAAGTATAACTTGTACAATGCATCACCAATTCGTCCGACAACACTGTTGTTGTAGAGGTAGCAGCGACCACAACTCTCCACAGAAGCATCGCTAGCTGCGGCCATCAATGTACCTGATGTTGTGTATGCCTCTTCATCCCTTTAGTCTGCTTGGTTATTCGGTAGTTGGATACAATATAATATCGTTTATTAATCCTTTTGGTTAATTACAATATCCTACAGTCACCTGATAGAATTTCATGATTGTTTTGTCATGAAATAGGTTCTGCCAGAGCGAAGGGCCAGCGCATTTTGAAGGGTTTGAGACTGAATTTTTCATATAGTCTTGCAACTATTTCTGTAGCCAAATAATTATTTTTTAGATGCATTAGTTAAGAGCACTGATTTTTTTGAAGAGCTTTATCATGACATAGATCTTGATTTCGCTTTACTGCCATGCAGAGGTTGGATGGAGCATCGAGGATTTCAGGCTTGGGGGTGGCCACAGGTTGCCGGATAGGAGGATGAGTTGGATGTGTTCTTCAAAGACAAGGTAATGTCATGGCTGACGTGTACCTAAAGTACATACTTCTATGTTTGGTCATTTGTTTATCGTCATAGTTGGTTTCTCTTAATACTTTTTCTTAGAGACATGATCAAAGATAGAAAAGTTTCATTTCTGAGGCAAAAGTGGCAGTATAGTATGCATGCCTTGTTGATCTGTTCATGCAATTGGAAGAAGTATCTGATTCATCTGACCTAATTTAAGTTAACTTGAGTACAACGGTAGATAAACATTCACTTGCAAATCCTACTCCAAATGGACATCAAGAGTAGTACATGGACAGTGTAAAATGCATTTGTGTTAGCTAAGTGAAAATTAGAGCTCAGCCTGGTGGTACTTTATTATTTTACACTGGTAGAAAAAGGGCCATTTGTCCCGTTTCATAAGGCCCATCTGTCCCGGTTGGGTAACCGGGACTAAAGGGTCGTTACTAATGCCCTAGGCTTTAGTCCCGGTTCTTATTCCAACCGGGACAGATGGGCCTCCACGTGGCCGCTCCGGGGAGCCCAGGCAGGAGGGCCTTTGGTCCCGGTTGGTAGCACTAACCGGGACCAATAAGCTTCCACGCGTCATCATTTCAGGGGCTGATTTTTTTCGAAAGGAGGTAGTTTAGGGGTTTTAGGGGTTAATTTAGGTTGTTATAGGTAGCTAATAGAGAGATGCGTCCTCTGTTATCTCCGTGCTACTGCAACTGCTATGCCTAAATATGACTTAGATTGAAGTGAGGCAACATGTGGTGTATGTCGAAAGTAATATTAATCCTGACTTGATCAAGTTTGGATTGTACTAATTTCAACATGCACCACATGCATGTTGCCTTCACTTCAATCCAATCCATGTTCATTTCACCCATAGATATATAATAAATCTTCATGCTCGCATCATGCATCATCATAATAACAAGTCCTACTAATCATCATCATACAACTTCTACTCGTTATTAATAACAAGTCATACGATCATCATCCTGATAGTCATTGAACCAACCCTACTTAATTGTTCTTCGCACATGATCATCAGTATTATGCGGGACCTAAATACCCTATTTAAGGTAAAATAGCATAAAACAATATAGACCCTGACTCTCCATTACGGAGAATGGAGATCATCCTGTCTCCAATTCTTGCGCGGCGCTTCCTTTTGCTTCCAAGAACCTCCTTACGGCTGTCCACATTTTTTCCACTCTCTGATTAGCATGTCTCCACTTCTTTTAGAAATCCGGTATGGACAGTTGAGATTCGTAGGATGACCTGGATATATGTTCAAAACACGAAGGCTGCCATTCTGATACATCAAATGAGGAACACAATCCTCTGGGATTCTTTGTTGAAAAACATAGTTATAACTTCATAGTTAGCAATGATGTACTAGTTTTAGAAGTATGCAAAAGATGCACGGATGTCATAATAGTAAAAAATCTTACCAGTGTATCTCCATGGTAGTTACCATAGTTCAACACGTGCACTAGTGGCACATATTGACCATAATGTTGAGGAGTTTGATTGTAGATATTGTAATTCTCAAGATCAGTACAAAATCCGACCAGATGATTTTTCTCCTGATAAGTTAACTCGGAGCCATCGGTGCAGTGGGTTTGTCTACCATGTTCCGCACATTGTTTGAACAATCAAAATAAGCTGTCAATGGAAATAAGTTGTCAACTATTTTGAAATAAACAATATAAATTAGTTAATAATTAACTATGTTTGAGAAACTCACATAGCGGTAGAACTGGAGGCGTGTCAACAAGGACCCAAATGTCCATATTGTCTTGGTCGATGTCAGGATCACCAAGATCCATGGTGACAAGCATACCCTCATCAAAACCATACATCTTGCAAAATGGTTCCCAATTTTTGCAACCAAAATTGGTTACGCTCTCAGCATTATATAGATTTACTTCAAAATCCACATCGTGATGGGTCCTTAGGTGAATTTTCTTTGTTTCAAAATTTTCATGGTCTTCAAAATCCATCCTCTCCAAGACATAGCGTCTTGCATGGCATGGGATAAGCTATACTCAAATTGTAAAAGATGAAAATTACACATTGAAATAGTTGAAGTCATGCTTAATTACGAAAAAACACTTGTCGCCGTTGCGTACCTTTTCAACATCGAAGGTCTCCTCGAGTTTAATGCTGAAGCGCCGATTGTCGGTGTCAAAACCGGCGGATCTCGGGTAGGGGGTCCCGAACTGTGCGTCTAGGCGGATGGTAATAGGAGACGAGGGACACAATGTTTTACCCAGGTTCGGGCCCTCTTGATGGAGGTAAAACCCTACGTCCTGGTTGATTAATATTGATGATATGGGTAGTACAAGAGTAGATCTACCACGAGATCAAGGAGGCTAAACCCTAGAAGCTAGCCTATGGTATGATTGTTGTATGTTGAGGTTCGTCCTACGGACTAAAACCCTCCGGTTTATATAGACATCGGAGAGGGTTAGGGTTACACAAAGTTGGTTACAATGGTAGGAGATCTGAATATCCGCATCGCCAAGCTTGCCTTCCACGCCAAGGAAAGTCCCATCCGGACACAGGACGAAGTCTTCAATCTTGTATCTTCATAGTCCAGGAGTCCGGCTGAAGGTATAGTCCGGCTACCCGGACACCCCCTAATCAAGGACTCCCTCAGTAGCCCCTGAACTAGGCTTCAATGACGACGAGTCCGGCGCGCAGATTGTCTTCAGCATTGCAAGGCGGCTTCCTCCTCCAAGTTCTTCATAAAAGTTTGGTAAACACTAAGGGTAGTGTCCAGCTCTGCAAAATAAGTTTCCACATATTGCCATAGAGAGAATAATATTAACACAAGTCTAATCTGCTGACGTATTCCGCAGCGTGACATCACACTATGGCCAAGCCTTTATTCGAATCGTTTTTACATCCCCACCCCAGCGCGTTTTGCGAGGCGGTTTCCTTGGCATGTCTTGTCAAAGCAGAGATCGTGTCCCCCATTTACGGGATTCTCATCAATACGGACGTGGGTAACCCAACCGCGCCATCTATCACGGCGCTTGGGAGGCAAGCGAGTTTTACCAGGCTGGTGGGGACGCATAGCCGCATCCGCCCATATAGGGGGATAAGGATCCACCTTTTTACCTACGCCTTCTTCCTCCTTTGCCTATCCATCTTCCGCGCACTCGAGCTCCAGCGCCCAAGTCCGCACTTCCCACCTCAACCTTCTCCAGCCATGTCCAGAGCGGGAGGCAAGTGGATGGTCTCCTCCATCACGGAGGGCCATGTCAAAGAACTGAGGAAGGCCGGATACTTGTCTAACGACATTGCGCACGGACTTCCTGAAAAGGGGCAGCTCCTTCCCACCCCAAGGCCCCATGAGAGGGTAGTATTCCTTCCCCATTTCCTCCGTGGACTGGGCTTTCCTCTCCACCCATTTGCCCGGGGGCTCATGTTCTACTATGGCCTGGATTTCCACGATCTGGCCCCAAACTTCATCCTCAACATCTCGGCGTTTATCGTCGTGTGTGAGGCTTTCCTCCGCATCCGCCCCCATTTCGGCCTTTGGCTCAAGACATTCAACGTCAAGCCGAAGGTGGTGCGCGGCAGCCAGGCGAAGTGCGGAGGCGCCATGGCGGGCAAGATGGCCAACGTCCTATGGCTTGAGGGCTCCTTTGTGGAGACCCTGAAGGGGTGGCAATCGGGGTGGTTTTACATCACCGAGCCGCGTGACCTTGATTGGGTCGCAGCCCCTGAGTTCCGGTCCGGACCCCCTATGCGGCTCACGTCCTGGAAAGAGACGGGCCTGTAATGGGGTGACGAGGGAGAGGTGACTGGGCTGCAAACATGCATCCAATCCCTGGTGAACAAGCAGCTCAGGCTTGTGAATGTAGTCCATGTCATGCTCGTCTGCCGGATCCTCCCGTGTCAACAACGGGAATTCAATCTGTGGGAGTTTGACCCAGCGCAACACCCAACCCTGAACAGGCTCTTCGACACGACGCACGAAGATGCCTGGAGGGTGCTATTCAAGGGCGCCTAGGCTCCCGCATCCACTTCCGAGGATTGTGGATTCAGTACGCAGCGTCAAGCTAGTGCGGTGAATTATCTTTACCTTTTACAGGACATTTCTTTCTCATAGTTTGACTCTATGCGGGATCTAAACTCCCTTACCTTTGACAGGATTGGTAGGCGAAGTCCGGACAGATCGACTGTCCGGCTCCATTGCCCGAAGACCCAGCCGATGCCCGCTTAGCAAAGCTGCTGGCTCCGGCACCTTACGTGGTGCCGGAGAAGAAGGTCAAGAAGAAGACCACAGGGACTCGAAAGAGTGCCCGGCGTCTGGAGGTGTCGGAATCATCATCCGACGAATCCGAGACGCATTCCTCTCATGAAGACGAGGAGGAGGAAGAAGAATCCTCTCCCCCTCCAGCGGGGGGAGGAAAGAAGAGGAAGACCGCCCTAACGGGGGAGGCCGAAGGGTCCAAGAAGGCGAAGACCCTCCCTCCGGACTACTCCAACGACGCCAACGAGGGTGAAGAGGAGTGGCCGCACAGGGCCAAGCGCCCGGCGGAATCGTAAGTATTCGGATACTAGAGTAACTTCATGATATTCCTTTGTTGCACAACTTTCCCTAATGTCGAATATAATCATGTAGCCTGCCCAAGGATGGGCTCGACGAGTCGTCGAGCGGCTCCCTGGATTCATCGGACGTGAATTCAGTTCCGCCCGCTGCCTCCCCCTGTGCCGCGGACGACGCCGAAGTGGCGTCGCAACATGTTCCGCGCCAAGAGGAGGTGGTCTTGGAGGAGCCGCAAGGCGACCTCCCGTACTCCGGGAGTAAAGGGGACAAGACCCCCCAGGGCTCCAAGTCCGGCTTTGCGTCGACACCGCGCCGGAATCCTCAACGGTTCTGGACTGCGGTAGACGACCTCCTTCTAAGAGGAGCAAGCCTACCGAGCCGGCGGCCTCGGTCCAACCGGAGGCGCCGGACAATCTACTGGAGGTGCTTAAGGGCGCCTCCATCGACGAGGAGCACCGTACTATCATGAGTACGGTGATCCAGAAGGTTCGGTCCGCCAAGAGCAGACTGACTGAAGCTTGAGCTAGCCTCCTAACAGGCTTCGAGGTAAGTAAAAAATATGTAAAAATATTACCGCATAGACCGTAGCCCCTGATGCTCTGTTTGGCATTCGAAAAGAAAAGCCGAATAGAGGATCTAATAAATTTCGTAGGAGTCTAACAAAAAAGAGTCAATATGCGTATGCAGGCTTCGCTGCTAGCCGCTGCCGCACTGACTGCGGAGGTGGGTGCCCTGAAGCGGACCGAGCGGACCGAGCAACAGCTCGGCCATGCCAAGCGGCAGCTCGAGGAGAAGGAAGGTAAGAGATACCTTATAGAAAAATATATAAAAATATGCAATTGCAAAAAATGACAGGATTATATTGCTTATTGTAGGGGCCACAACTAAGTTGGCGACCCTCAAGCAGGCGCTGTGCGAGGCCGAGAAGAAAGCGGCCACGGAGCGCACCGAGCGGGAGAAATTTGAGGCGCTGGTCGGCGAAGTGCGACGAGAGCTTCAGGCTCTCATGAAAAAACATGAGAGTTTGGAGCTTGACTCGAAGACGCGGGCATCCGAGCTTGCGGCGGCCCTTGAAATTGCCAAGTCTGCCAAGTGCCAAATCCCAGAAGGCGCTACAGGAGTTGGATGCGGTGAAAAAGATAGCGGCGGGTAAGGCATTCTTTATGCAAAGCAGACATATAAAAGTAAACTACTTGTTAGTTACCCGAATTCGGAGCTCTCTAGGGGCATTCGCAGATCTTCCCCGTAGCATATCCGATGCCGCCGCATTCTACCGAGCCAAGGAAGGCAGCTCGATGGAGAACGTGTTCTGGTCTCAGTACGCTGAGGCTGGACACCCTGTGCCATTGAGCGACCAGCTAAAGCAGCTGGTCGAGCTCCACAAGGCGGCCGAACAGGCCATGAAGGGCTTCATAGTTCGGCTGTGGCCTGGAGAGGCCCTGCCTGGGAGCTACTTCGGACTAGTGCGGCGGCTGGTGGAGGCCTGTCCAAGGTTCGAGGTCATCAAGCGCTCCGTCTGCATCGAAGGTGCCCGTAGGGCCCTTGCCCGTGCAAAGGTGCACTGGGGTAAGCTGGACAGTGAGAAGCTTGTGAGGGACGGGCCGCCGCTGGGGAAGGAGCATCGCAAGCCCGAGAACTATTATAAGGATGTTCTGGCGGGTGCCCGCCTCATGGCGGATGAATGTACCAGGGATGTAATTTTTGAATAAACTCGCTCATGTTGTCCTGTGCGCTGAAAACTTGTTCATATGCGCCAAGCAATGCTTTTTGAATTTAAAATATTACTTTTTGTGCGGCCGTTTATCAAAAATTGAGAGATGGCCAATCGTCGGCTTCTGCCCCCATCCCACTAGTGCTGGGGTGTTCGGGATAAACCTGAGCGCTCTTTTTCCCATGATTGGGTCCTTCGAGGGAGGCGCTCAGCACAACGAACAAGGCAATCGGACTATAATGCTTGAACACTCTCACTTAGCCATAGAACTCTATAATTTTAAATTTCAGCGAAGCCCCTAGTATTCGGAAGACCGAGTTCGGGGCACTATCCACGCCTTGGACGGACAAAGCCGGTTCCTCGCTCGAAGCGGCATAAGTCTTTAAGGACTCAAAAAACCTCTCGAACAGCGACCAGTCTCTTGCCTCGTCATGACAGTCAGTTTTAGCTTTCTCTACTGAGGTGCTCAGCCCAGCTCAACTGGGGCACAATCGCAGTAGTTCTCCTAGTGCTACCTTAGCCAATATAGCGGAACGTAAGGCACCAAAACATAGGAGCCGTGCAAACCCAACTATTGACCCAAATCATGATTCGGAGCCGATGCATATAGTGCTATAAGTTCGGGGTGCCGCACTTGTGAAAGTGTTCGGACTTCTCACACCATATTGAGGGGTACTGGAGCCCCTGGCGTATTTACCGTACCATAGTGTACGGGTGTAGCATGTTATTAATGAACATATATATGAAAAGAGATTAATGCAAAAGATAGACAAAAAGCTATGCATTGTTTATAAAAAGGCTGTGATCCAAGCAGAACGATACAAATAGTGCGATAAGCAAAGAGTTGGACTATTTAACATGTCCTATCCAGGGGCAGGCCGCGGAATTGTATGCAAAACAGGTATACTGCTCGTAATAGAGACCACCTGGGAGTTCCATAATGCGGCATGGCTTGTCTGCTTCCCTGGTTCTTGCATCGTTTGTGCGGCAGTTGAATTGCCGAACGGGTCATCCGAAGTATGGAGTCCTGAAAGTAAGAGAAAAATAAAAAATAAAAAATAAAAAAAGAATTCGGCAGCCCCTTGTACGGTTTAAGCCGTGTTTTGGGCATGCCGTGATAGTGCCCCTCCCCCTATGCCCATGGTATTTCAAGAGCGTAGTTATGTACGCGAAGCACTGGTTTCGCTATATCGCGAGGGCTAGGCTTGGGGCCGCATTGCTACGCCAGCTCGGAACGTGCCAGGCGGTCTTGTTGTAGGTTACTCCGGGCGCGCTTGACAGTGTCCGGCCTTTTGAGGGCCGGACTGGAGAATTGCCTGGAGAGGCTGCTTTGTACTTCTGCTGCGAGCGTTGCCGTGTGCTCCTCCGTTCGGAGGGAGCGTTCGGTGTTTCCGTTGACCGTGATTACTCCTCGAGGGCCTGGAATCTTGAGATTGAGATATGCGTAGTGCAGTACCGCATTGAACTTTGCAAATGCGGTTCGCCCGAGCAGTGTGTGATAGCCACTGCGGAACGGGACTATGTCGAAGATTAACTTCTCACTTCAGAAATTATCCAGAGATTCGAACACCACTTCAAGTGTGACTGAGCCTGTACAGTTGGTCTCTGCACCTGGTATGACACCTTTAAAGGTCGTTTTGGTGGGTTTAATCCTTGAGGGATCTATGCCCATTTTCCGCACTGTATCCTGGTAAAGCAGGTTCAGGCTGCCGCCGCCATCCGTAAGGACTCTTGTGAGATGAAATCCATCAATAATTGGGTCTAGAACCAATGCGGCGTACCCGCCATGATGGATGCTAGTGGGGTGGTCCCTTCGATCAAAAGTGATCGGGCAGGAGGACCATGGGTTGAACTTTGGGGCGACTGGCTCCAGCGCGTATATGTCCTGTAATGCATGCTTCCGCTCCCTTTTGGGGATGTGGGTTGCGTATATCATGTTCACCGTCCGCACTTGTGGGGGAAAACCCTTCTGTCCACTATTGTTCGGCGGCCTGGGCTCCTCCTCGTCGTCGCTACGCAGTCCCTTGTCTCTATTTTCGGCATTTAACTTGCCTGCCTGCTTGAACACCCAACAATCCCTGTTGGTGTGATTGGCTGGCTTTTCGGGGGTGCCATGTATCTTGCACAAGCGGTCGAGTATTCGGTCCAAACTGGACGGGCCCTGAGTATTCCTTTTGAATTCCGCTGACCGGATTTGTAGCCTCTGAATCCGGCATTGACTGTCGTATCCTCGTTGCTGTCGCTGCTAACGTGGCGTTTTTGCTTGTTCCGGTGCGACCTGCCACTTTTGTCCTTGGTATCTAAATTACCAAGGTTCTTGGTTAAGTTGTTGCTGCGAGCTAGCCAGCTGTCTTCTCCCGCGCAAAAGCGGGTCATGAGTGTTGTGAGGGCTGCCATAGATTTCGGCTTTTCCTGTCCAAGGTGCTGGGCAAGCCACTCGTCGCGGATGTTATGCTTGAAGGCTGCTAGGGCCTCTGCGCCCGGACAATCGACTATTTGGTTTTTCTTTGTTAGGAACCGTGTCCAGAATTGTCTGGCCGATTCCTCTGGCTACTGAATTATGTGGCTTAGGTCATCAGTGTCCGGTAGTCGTACATAGGTACCTTGGAAATTGTCGAGGAATGCGGCTTCCAGGTCCTCCCAAGAACCGATTGAATCTGCTGGCAAGCTGTTAAGCCAATGCCGGGCCGGTCCTTTAAGTTTGAGCGGGAGGTATTTGATGGCATGTAGATCATCGCCGTGGGCAATGTGGATATGAAGGAGATAATCCTCGATCCATACCACAGGATCTGTTGTGCCATCATATGATTCGATGTTTACGAGTTTGAAACCCTCGGGGATTTTATGATCCATTACTTCATCTGTGAAGCATAGTGGGTGTGCGGCGCCTCTGTACTGGGCTATATCACGATGCAGCTCAAAGGAGCTTTGTCTGTTGTGTTCGGCCCGACCGGATTTATTGTATCCGGAGTGACGATCACCGTCACATGCCGTGGGGCGCCCATGCGATCCGTAGATCGATCTTGTTTGCCTTGCCTTGTCCTCCAGTATCTCTCGCAGGTCTTGCGCCTTTTCCCGTGCCTTAGCATGTTTTGAGCGGCGCCGGGGAATGGCTTGAGTGGAGGGCCGAGAGGCCTCTCTATCATGGCCACGAGGTGGCCGGTCGGCCATGTCATGTGCTGGTGATGTAGGTGCTTCCTCCTCTAATCGGGGTAGCAACTTGCGCTTTTGGTAACTCTTGAAGGGGCGTTCGAGTTCATACTCTTCGGCCGCAAGGACGTCAGTCCATCTGTCAGCTAGCAAATCTTGATCAGCTTTAAGTTGTTGCTGCTTTTTCTTGAGGCTGCTTGCCATGGCTATAAGCCTGCGTTTAAAACGCTCTTGTTCGGCGGGATCCTCTGGCATGACGAATTCGTCGCCAAGGCTTGCCTCGTCTTCGGAGGGAGGCATATAATTGTCATCCTCAACCTCTCTGTCTGCCGCTCTCTCGTGAGGGCTGGCTTCTCCATCCTCTTGTGCTGAATCTTGCTGGAGGGGGTGTTCTTCGGCGCTATCTGGAGTATTGTTATCTCCCGTGCCGGAATCACCGTTTTTACTTTGGCGGGATTTAGAGTGGCGCCGCTGACGTCGACGCTTGGGCTGTTTCTTGGAGGTGTCAACCCCCGCTGTTCCATCGCCATCTCCATCTTTTGGAGTGTCCACCATATAAATGTCGTATGACGAGGTGGCTTTCTAGTGCCCTACAGGTGTTGGTTCTTGGTTGTCTCCTGCATCGCCGTCCATACCGTCGATGTCTTCGCAGTCGAAGTCGAGCATATTGGTTAAGTCGTCGACAGTGGCTACGAAGTGGGTGGTGGGTGGCCATTGAATTTCTTCATTGCCCGTATCCCAACCTTGCTGACCGTAGTCCGGCCAGGACTCTCCTGATAAAGAGAGAGACTTTAGTGACTTCAGGATGTCGCCGAAGGGCGAGTGCTGAAAGATGTCCGCGGCGGTGAACTCCATAATCGGCGCCCAATCGGATTCGATCGGCAGGGGCGCGGAGGGCTCGGAGTCTAGAGAGGAGTCCGGCCACTCGGAGTCGTGGGCCTTGCAGAGTGCGGGGCTGGTGTTCGGCTCGATCGCCTTTGGGATCACAGCCCCCGAGGCGGCGTCCAACCGCTCATCCTCGATCGGTGCAACCGGCTCCGAATTAAGGGTCGGAACCGATGTGTGTGCGGCCTCCAGGGCACTGTTCGGTGGTAGAGCTAGATCATGCTCATCGAGACAGTGCGGCACGCTCGTTTGTGGCTCGAATCCGTCGAAGATCAAGTCCCCGCGGATGTCAGCCGTGTAGCTTAAACTTCCGAACCTGACCTGATGGCCAGGGGCGTAGCTTTCGATCTGCTCCAGGTGGCCAAGTGAATTGGCCCGCAGTGAGAAGCCGCCGAAGACGAAGATCTGTCCGGGGAGAAAAGTCTCACCCTGGACCGCACCATTGTTGATGATCAAAGGAGCCATCGGGCCTAAAAGCAACGACACAGAGGAACTCTCAATGAAAGCACCAATGTCGGTGTCAAAACCAGCGGATCTCGGGTAGGGGGTCCCGAACTATGCGTCTAGGCGGATGGTAATAGGAGACGAGGGACACAATGTTTTACCCAGGTTAGGGCCCTCTTGATGGAGGTAAAACCCTACGTCCTGCTTGATTAATATTGATGATATGGGTAGTACAAGAGTAGATCTACCACGAGATCAAGGAGGCTAAACCCTAGAAGCTAGCCTATGGTATGATTGTTGTATGTTGAGGTTCGTCCTACGGACTAAAACCCTCCGGTTTATATAGACACCGGAGAGGGTTAGGGTTACACAAAGTCGGTTACAATGGTAGGAGATCTGAATATCCGCATCGCCAAGCTTGCCTTCCACGCCAAGGAAAGTCCCATCCGGACATGGGACGAAGTCTACAATCTTGTATCTTCATAGTCCAGGAGTCCGGCTGAAGGTATAGTCCGGCTACCCGGACACCCCCTAATCTAGGACTCCCTCACCGATCATCGTCCAGGTGAGGCCTATCGCACAAACCTCGATCGTCGTGGCACCAGCCGCACTCCTCCGGGAGACTTTCGTCGTCCGATGACGACATTTCCTACGTTCATAATTCAAAGATTAAACTTGTACAATTAAATATATGTACTACAAAAACTAAATTAGATCATTATTATTCATCACGGGTTGACTATCCGTTTGTCGAGTCTTTTCTTGAAAACTCTCAGCTCACGTGGTGTATACATTCGACCGTTGGTGATGGTTGCTCCTCCATTTTTCCCTGAGTGCATTACACGAAAATGTCTAGCAAACGGGAACGAAGGAGAAGCGAACCCCATGACAACAGTCAGGATTCTTTGTCTTTTCATATATATATGGTGGAACTCTCCCTCACTGATTCCTCTCTGACATTTGTGACCATCGGTGATGGTAGCTCCTCCTTTCGTTCCGAAGTGCATTACAGCAAATTGTCTAGAACACGGGAATGAAGGAGAAGCTACCCCACGACAATAGTCGGGATTGTTCGTCCTCTCATATATGGTGGAGACTCGACAGACTTAAAGTCAACCCGAAATATCGTTTAATTATCTTTCTAAAAAAGGATTCGGCTGGTCTCACCTTGAGGTCGGAGGGGGTCGGTGACGGGGACGACGGTGGGAATGATGGAGGGGGGTTCCTAGATTTCTGTGACAACAAAAACCCTATAAGCTATCAACTAATCATATGCATACACCTTGCATAGTGCTCTCCAATTTTAGCATTCAAAGTAGGAGTAGTTTTCCAATTTGAGCATTCAATAAGCAAAACCAAATCGTAAAATAAAGTAGTATTAAATTAGCATGCATTCAATTATAAGCAAAACTACATCATCTATTCCGTCCATACATCGTCGAATATTATCACTAATACACCTCGAATACTATCATACATATATATAGCATCGCTAGTACAGCTAGAACCGTAGCGCCCGACGGGTATCGCCGCGGGCACTGGACACCCAAAGGGAAGGAACCATCACATGATCATAGCTCCAGTGAGATCCCTGAAGAACCTACCAGGTATTGTCGAACTTGCCCTCCAACGCAACCATGTAGCGACGGACGTGCTCGTCCTCCTTGCTGACACGGGGAAGTACCACCTCCGCGGTGTCCGGAAGCCTAGGCACCATCACTGGCTCACGGGACTGCCACCAAACAAGGATCGGGTCAACGACGGGCTAGCTCCTCACCAACCTACATCCCTCGGAAGGTAGCACCTCCCAATACCAGCCCGGCGGAGCCCAGTCCCGGACATGGCCCCTCTGATCAAGTCGGCCTCCTCCGCCGAGTCGACGACGAGGATGCGGGATAGGCATCGTCAACGTCGATGCGGGAATAATTGCTTGAACTAAAAAATAAACTAGTTCTATTAATTTTCTTGCTAAAAATAAACTACTGCTATAGTAAAATAAAGTAGTTTTATTAAATCAACTAGTTCAACTACTAATTAAGCACTTACTATAAAAAAATAAAGTAGTACTTACTAAAAATAAACTACTTCTATATAAAGTAAAATAAAGTAGTTTTATTAAATCAACTAGTTCAACTACTAAGCACTTACTATAAATAAAATAAAGTAGTACTTACTAAAAATAAACTTGTTTAACTAGTTCTATTAATTATCGACCCCCCCTCATGTCGAAGTTATTGGGGAGGGGGTATATCGACAACGACATACCCGATAAAAAATAAGAAGAGGAAGAAGAAAAAAAAGAGGAGAAGAAGAAAAAAAACGAGAAGGAATAGAGGAGAAAAAAATAGATTTTAATCTATTTTTTTCTTCTCCTCTATTCCTTCTCCTTCTCCTCTTTTTTTCTTCTTCTTCGTCCGTTTCTTATTTTTCTTCTTCTTCTTCCTTCTTCCTCTTTTCTTTCTCTTTTCTTATTTCCTTAATTTCTTTCCTCGACAACCCTAACCCTAAACAACACAAATAACTACAACGACTTCGCTTGCATACATATGAACAAATATGATCGATCATCTATGAACAATATAAAAACATCATATGATATATGAACAAGAAGATCACATCTATAAAAAATCATCTAATCATATATTTTTGACGGAGGCTACGGCGGCGGCGGCGACGGGGGGCAGGGCAGGGGCGCGGGGACCGGGGCTCACTGGGGGCGGCATCGGCGATGGCACGGACTAGGGCGGTGACGACGCGGGGTGGCGCGGACCGGGGTAGTGACCGACGCGGGGTTGATACGTCTCCAACGTATCTATAATTTTTTATTGATCCATGCTATATTATCTACTGTTTTGGACATCATTGGGATTTATTATTCACTTTTATATTATTTTTGGGACTAACCTATTAACCGAAGGCCCAGCCCAGAATTGCTGTTTTTTGCCTATTTCAGAGTTTCGCAGAAAAAGAATATCAAACGGAGCCAAAACCCTAATTCCACCGCCGCAACCTTCTCTACCCACGAGATCTCATCTTGGCGCCTGTTCCGGAGCTCCACCGGAGGGGGCATCGATCACGGAGGGCTTCTACATCATCACCATAGCCCCTCCGATGAAGTGTGAGTAGTTTACCTCAGACCTTCGGGTCCATAGTTATTACCTAGATGGCTTCTTCTCTCTTTTTGGATCTCAATACAATGTTCTCCCCCTCTCTCGTGGAGATCTATTCGATGTAATATTCTTTTTGCGGTGTGTTTGTTGAGACCGATGAATTGTGGGTTTATGATCAAGTTTATCTATGAACAATATTTGAATCTTCTTTGAATTCTTTTATGTATGATTGGTTATCTTTGCAAGTCTCTTCGAATTATCAGTTTGGTTTGGCCTACTAGATTGATCTTTTTTGCAAAGGGAGAAGTGCTTAGCTTTGGGTTCAATCTTGCGGTGTCCTTTCCCAGTGACACTAGGGGCAGCAAGGCACGTATTGTATTGTTGCCATCGAGGATAACAAGATGGGGTTTTTATCATATTGCATGAATTTATCCCTCTACATCATGTCATATTGCTTAAGGCGTTACTCTGTTTTTATGAACTTAATACTCTAGATGCATGCTGGATAGCAGTCGATGAGTGGAGTAATAGTAGTAGATGCAGGCAGGAGTCGGTCTACTTTTCTCGGACGTGATGCCTATATACATGATCATACCTAGATATTATTATAATATAACTATGCTCAATTCTGTCAATTGCTCAACAATAATTTGTTCACCCACCGTAAAATGCTTATGCTCTTGAGAGAAGCCACTAGTGAAACCTATGGCCCCCGGGTCTATCTTCATCATATTAATCTTCCAACACTTAGATATTTCCTTTGCTTTTTTACTTTGCTTTTATTTTACTTTTCATCTTTATCACAAAAATACCAAAAATATTATCCTATCATATCTATCAGATCTCAGTCTCGTAAGTGACCTTGTAGGGATTGACAACCCCTTATCGCGTTGGTTGCGAGGATTTATTTGTTTTGTGTAGGTACGAGGGACTCGCGCGTAGCCTCCTACTGGATTGATACCTTGGTTCTCAAAAACTGAGGGAAATACTTATGCTACTTTGCTGCATCACCCTTTCCTCTTCAAGGAAAAACCAACGTAGTGCTCAAGAGGTAGCACCGGTTCGTGGCAGCAACCGGGACAAAAGCACCCCTTTAGTCCCGGTTGGAGCCACCAACCGGGACCAAAGGTCACTTCTCAGCATCCCAAAGGGCGGGAAGTAGAGGCCTTTGGTCCTGGTTGGAGCCACAAACCGGGACTAAAGGGTGCGCATTGGTACCGGTTGTTGGCATGAACCGGTACCAATGTACGCCTTTAGTACCGGTTGGTAGCACCAACCGGGACTAAAGGCCTTGTGCTGCCCGTACCGCGGCACGAAAGTTTAGTCCCACCTCGCTAGCTGAGGGTGCTCGAGAGTGGTTTATAAGCCGCACTCCCGCTGCCCTCTCGAGCTCCTCTCAAATGCAGGCTTTCGGGCCTAAACACATTGTATCTGCCTGTGAGCCTATTGGGCCTTCTACGGGCCTGAATCCTGGCCCATGGGTGGGTTTCTAGTCGTATTTAGGCCATGGTGGCCGAGTAGGTGGCATTTTTTTATTTTTTCCTAGTTTATTTCTTTTCTTTTTTGCTTTATTTATTTTATTTTGTTTCTACCTACAACAAAATACTTATTTATTTTATTTTATTTTGTTTCTAATTACTTATTTATTTTATTTTATGATAATTCTTTTTGCTATTAAAGTTTCTAAGAAAAGAAGTTCTTTATGAAAATTCTTTTTGCTTTTAATGATTTTAAAAAGAAAAAACTTTGATAATTTTAGTTGCATCAATTTTATATAATTTTAGTTTCAGTAATACTAGAGGTTGCTTATAATGTTTTGAACAGAAAATACGTTGATAATTTTAGTTTCATAAATCTTATTTATGTTATTAAAGTTTATTTTATTTTGTTTCTACTTATATATTTTATTAAAGTTTATTTTATTCTGTTTCTAATTACTTATTTATTTATTTTTATGATATTTTTTATTTTCCACGCATTTACTGATTATTTCATGAGACCATGAAATTGAAAAGCACTACAAATGAACTTTGAAAAGGTTGAAAGTTGGCATGGTATCATCATTTCACGCACATAGCATGTGCAAGAAAGTAGAGAGGGTTACGGCAAAAACTGGATGCACTTCGTGTACAAAATGGACAATCTGTTTCGGAGTATCAAGATTTCATACGGAAACTCGTCTGTTACAATAGGCATTTCATATGAAGTATGAAAAGGTTGAAAGTTGGCATGGTATCATCATAATAGTTGTGGAGAGAAAGTCTTCACTTTTTTTTCGCTTGTGTGCTTTGCTTATTGCGCCGTAACCATGGATAATTTTCATCGTTTATCAGGATGCTTGGGTCAGCCTTGACTTTGAAGGGAGGAATTTCATGAAACTTTTCATAATCTTCAGACATGTCTATCTTGCCCTCCACTCCCACAATGTCCCTTTTTCCTGAAGGAACTATGTGGCGCTTTGGCTCATCGTATGATGTATTCGCTTCCTTATCTTTTCTTTTTCTCGGTTTGGTAGACATGTCCTTCACATAGATAACATGTGCCACATCATTGGTTAGGACGAACGGTTCGTTAGTGTACCCAAGATTGTTCAGATCCACTGTTGTCATTCCGTACTGTGGGTCTACCTGTACCCCACCTCCTGACAGATTGACCCATTTGCACTTAAACAAAGGGACCTTAAAATCATGTCCGTAGTCAATTTCCCATATGTCCATTATGTAACCATAATATGTGACCTTTCCCCTCTCGGTTACTGCATCAAAGTGGGCACCGCTATTTTGGTTGGTGCTCTTTTGATCTTGGGCGATCGTGTAAAATGTATTCCCATTTATCTCGTATCCTTTGTAAGTCAATACAGTCGAAGATGGTCCCCTGGACAACGAGTACAACTCATCACAAACAGTGGTGTCACCTCTGAGACGTGTTTCCAACCAACTGCTGAAAGTCCTGATGTGTTCACATGTAATCTAGTCGTCACACTGCTCCGGGTGTTTGGAGCGCAGACTGTTCTTGTGTTCATCGACATACGGGGTCATCAAGGTAGAGTTCTGTAGAACTGTGTAGTATGCTTGAGACCAAGAATACCCGTCCCTGCATATTATTGAGTCTGCTCCTAGCGTTCCTTTTCTAGTCACTCTCGCATCATACCGCGATTTAGGGAGACCTATCTTTTTAAGGCCAGGAATGAAGTCAACACAAAACCCAATGACATCCTCCATTTGATGGCCCATGGAGATGCTTCCTTCTGGCCTAGCACGGTTACGGACATATTTCTTTAGGACTCCCGTGAACCTCTCAAAGGGGAACATATTGTGTAGAAATACGGGGCCCAGAATGACAATCTCGTCGACTAGATGAACTAGGACGTGCGTCATGATATTGAAGAAGGATGGTGGGAACACCAGCTCGAAATTGACAAGACATTGCGCCACATCACTCCTTAGCCTTGGTAAGATTTCTGGATCGATCACCTTCTGAGATATTGCATTGAGGAATGCACATAGCTTCACAATGGCTAATCGGACGTTTTCTGGTAGAAGCCCCCTCAATGCAACCGGAAGCAGTTGCGTCATAATCACGTGGCAGTCCTGAGACTTTACGTTCTGGAAGTTTTTCTCTGGAATATTTATATTCCCTTTATTATTCGCCTTTGAAATGCTTGCCTTTCTTTCGACATTGATGGTTGGTCGGGAGAAATCGATGATGGCCCAGGTACACATTCTTCCTGCATCTGTCCAGGTATATACTTTCGATGTCAGCTAAACAGTGTGTGCATGCGTGGTATCCCTTGTTTGTCTGTCCTGAAAGGTTACTGAGAGCGGGCCAATCATTGATGGTCACGAACAGCAACGCCTTTAGGTCAAATTCTTCCCCCATGTGCTCATCCCACACACGTACACCTGCTCCATTCCCCAGTTGTATGAGTTCTTCAACTAATGGCCTTAGGTACACATCAATGTCATTGCCGGGTTGCTTAGGGCCTTGGATGAGAATTGGCATCATAATGAACTTCCGCTTCATGCACATCCAAGGAGGAAGGTTATACATACATAGAGTCACGGGCCAGGTGCTGTGATTGCTGCTCTGCTCCCTGAAAGGATTAATGCCATCTGCACTAAAAGCAAACCATACGTTCCTTGGGTCACTTGCAAACTCAGCCCAGAACTTTCTCTCGATTTTTCTCCACTTCGACCCGTCAGCGGGTGCTCTCAACTTCCCGTCTTTCTTACGGTCCTCACTGTGCCATCGCATCAACTTGGCATGCTCTGTCTTTCTGAACAATCGTTTCAACCGTTGTATTATAGGAGCATACCACATCACTTTCACAGGAACCCTCTTCCTGCGGGGCTCGCCCTCAACATCACCAGGGTCATCTCGTCTGATCTTATACAGCAATGCACCACATACCGGGCATGCGTTCAAATCTTTGTACGCACCGCGGTAGAAAATGCAGTCATTAGGGCATGCATGTATCTTCTCCACCTCCAATCCTAGAGGGCATACGACCTTCTTTGTTGCGTACGTACTGTAGGGCAATTCATTATCCTTTGGAAGCTTCTTCTTCAATATTTTCAGTAGCTTCTCAAATCCTTTGTGAGGCACATCATTCTCTGCCTTCCACTGCAGCAATTCTAGTATGGTACCGAGCTTTGTGTTGCCATCTTCGCAATTGGGGTACAACCCTTTTTTGTGATCCTCTAACATGCGATCGAACTTCATCTTCTTCTTTTCACTTTCGCACTTTTCACTTGCATCAACAATGATTCGGCGGAGATCATCATCGGGCACATCGTCTGGTTCCTCTGGATCTTCAGCTTCCTCTTGATCTTTAGCTTCCCCTGTTGCAGCATCACCGTATTCAGGGGGCACATAGTTGTCATCGTCCTCTTCTTCTTCGCTGTCTTCCATCATAACCCCTATTTCTCCGTGCTTCGTCCAAACATTATAGTGTGGCATGAAACACTTATAAAGCAGGTGGGTGTGAAGGATTTTCTTGTCCGAGTAAGACCTCGTATTCCCACAATTAGGGCATGGACAACACATAAAACCATTCTGCTTGTTTGCCTCAGCCACTTCGAGAAAATTATGCACGCCCTTAATGTACTCAGAGGTGTGTCTATCACCGTACATCCATTGCCGGTTCATCTGCATGCATTATATATAATTATGTGTGTCAAAAGTAAGAAAATTAGACAAGTATCTATCTAAAGTAAGAATTTTTTTCTTTCAAAAAGAAGATAAGAACAAGAGGCTCACCACGGTGGTGCCGGCGACGAGAGGTGAAGATGAGGACGGGGCGTGACAGACCGCTAAACCTAGACAAATCTCGGAAAAAATGGAGCTCGGAGGTCGAGCTTAGAGAGGAGAAAGCTTAACTAGTGTGGCTCGGGTATTTCGTCGAACAGCTCACATGCATAAGAGGTGAGCTAGAGCACCCAAATGCCCTTCCTCGTCAGCCAGCAAAAAACAGAGCACTGTGGAGTTCTTTGCTCGCCAGCGATGGGGTATATATAGGCAACTCATTTGTCCCGGTTCGTGGCTAGAACCAGGACTAAAGGCCATCCTTCGTTCCCAGTTCCTGCCACGAACCGGGACCAATGGTTGTGGGCCAGGAGAGAGGCTCATTGGTCACGGTTCGTGCCAAGAGCCGGGACAAATGGGCCCAAATGAACCAGAACCAATGCCCACGAGGCCCCGGCCAGCCCCCTTGGCTCACGAACTAGGACAAATGCCTCCATTGGTCCCGGTTCGTGGTAGAACCGGGACTAATGGGCTGGCCAAGCCCGAACAAAAGCCCCTTTTTCTACTAGTGTTATTCTATAGCTTGATCTGCCAAATGCTATTAAGGAAATGAAGTTTCCTCCTTGATCAAGTTATCAATCCTTATTGCGTGTATGCTTCCTACTCAACACCTGAATAATCAATTTGTACATGCTGATATATATTAATATGCTATTTTGTTGGTGCATAAGAGATAATACATGCATGTGTAATCTACAATTTCAGTGAGCTAAAACCCTATTGTTCTCAGGTTTTTTGTCATGGATTATTTTATTCTCATGTAAACTATAGGAAGAAAATCTCATGTATGTACAGAACTGAACTGAAGCTACCATGGAAATTACATTCTATAGCTGTGGGTCGTTTCCGGTATGAACAAAATTACTAAAATACCTCCTCTTTTCACCAAGAACGAAACTCAGGACAAACGCTGCTGCCAAGGGGGCTGGCGCTCCAAAGAAAGCAAAGCAGTAATTCTTCCATCGGTTGGACTAGATATGTACATACGGTATGACTAGCGCTTCTTGGGTTCCATGTTTGATACAACCGTGCTAAATAATGTGTCATCATATAACGATTGTGGTTTCTCTTTTCCTCACAGAATCGTCTGCGATCTGCTTGCTTATCAACCTAGGTTTACCGCTAGATGGGTGTGTTTCTGAAGAACGCTTCTCAGCTCTGCTGCGCCATAGCAACGGTCTGACCATGGGGTCCGGAGATCGTCAACTCAGCACATTTTTGGGCATGCACATGATGTATTTTGTGCAGCTTTCTAAGGCAAAGATTTGACACCAGCAGACCCATGTCAGGCCACTGCCATAGCAATTCCTCTATTTAGGCGCTTGACTAACAAATGCATAGGTTTCTGTTACAAAAGGTTTAGAATCATTACCCTTGATGCTTGAATTTGGACCTTGCACCTTACTTGGGTAACATAGAGCCAAATGGCACATTGTCCAAATACACGTTCAAAACACTTTGGGTTTGACATGGTCTCTATCCTTGATCAAACATAAAGTTACTAAAAAAGGCAAATATTTCTCAACACGAACATGGTCTCAATTGGGTCTCTGCGCCATTTGGTGCACCAGGTCATCTAGTTCCAATGAGAAGCAGCTGTCGTACTACAGCTTGAAGAAATATACAGTCCATTGTACCCTTTCCAATAGTGATTGTACTGCTCTTCATATCAGAGCTCCGAAGCCACATCCAACTATCGAACCAAGATCTTCACTTGATACCGGAGTCACACTGGTAGAAAAAGGGCCTGTTGTCCCGGTTCGTAAGGGCCTTTTGTCCCAGTTCTGGAACCGGGACTAAAGGGTCGGTACTAATGCCCTGTCCCTTTAGTCCCGGTTCAATCCAGAACCGGGACAGATGGGCCTCCACGTGGCCTGTGCACGGAGCCCAGGCAGGAGACCCTTTGGTCCCGGTTGGTGGCACCAACCGGGACCAATAGGCATCCACGCGTCAGCATTTCTGTGGTTGGGGTTTTTGTTTTTTTTTGAAAGGGGGGGTTTGGGGGTTTTGGGGGGTTAATTTAGGTGTTTCATATATTGTGTTAGCTAGCTATAATTAATAGAGAGAAGTGTCAATACATATAATTTAAAGAAGGGGGTCAATACATATATATATGAATGAATGAAACTCAACACAAATGATGGTAATAAAATAAAATTGTGAATGTTGTTATTTACATACTTCATATTGTTTGTCAGTGTAGCCCCGCTCACAGGTCGTGTGGCGGATGGACTCGCAAACATAGTATCCACAGAAATCATTACCTTATTCCTGCCACAACCACTTTACAAGAAATAGAGGTCAATCAAACTGATAAGCAAGAATGTCAAATGGTATTGATGAAACTAGCGCTTGAATGACTAGTAGATGCGCGGAACATGCTACTACAGTACTTACTTTCGGGTGTCTAAATTGCAGCTCCTTCGGCAGTCCCGGAGCTTTTCTGGTGAATTTTCTCCAAACCCTGCCGGACAAAGAAAACAATTACTTGATATATCAGGAAATGAACAAAGTTGCTGATATGGTGGATAATGATCAATTTAACTTACTTCTCGAGTATTTGAGTCATGTCTGCATAGTCCTGGGGATCTTTTCTTCTTGAGTCTAAGACGGTTACTAGTCCCTGCTCAAGCTTAATCTCTAGGAGAATATAGTGGAAACTACACACGCATGCATAACTCATCAATTACATTACTATAACCTTGACTAATATATAAGGGAAACCGAATACGCACAAGACAGTAACACTCACTTGAAGTTGTAAGGAAAGAGTATTATATCTTTGTTTTCATTTATTACCAATGATCGTAGCAAGTTGGCCTCGGTAGCTGCGGCATGAAATTTAACCTAAATTGCATCTATGGGATATGTGTTAATGAACCCAATATCACCGACTTGTCTTTTCTTCAATTCGGCGATCTTCAATCTGCATAATATAGTGAGGATGATTATAAATACATGCAATGAAAGAGCTGAGCTATATAGAGAGACTTAATGACAGAAGTAGTACTACTTACAGACAGTAGCAGGCGACCGTTGTTTTATCGAGGGCCAATTGATTGAAAAACTGATAGAACTCCTCAAATGGAACAGGCAACAGTTCAATTCCAACGAGGTCATGCTCCTTTTTTACTTTCACATACAAAGTACTCCTCCCCCAGAGTCTCTGCAGATTTTCAAGTACCAATCATGCAATCTTCGCGTCATCGTTGATAGAGATCTTTCATCTTTGATGAGAGGCTTCCCGTGCTCGTATCTTTCTATCTGCACCTCCATGGGTTCATAATGTACATCATCGGGCAGGTAATCTGCAAGATTGCTATAACCGGGCACCATCCTCGGATCATTAGCAACGTTGTGGCTAGGCACCTTGAGCGGGGAAATTTGTTTCCCAGCTCGTCGTTCTTTCAGCCTTTGATCACTGACAGTACTTCCCGACTGCTCCGCTTCGGCAAATTCCTTTCCAATAATGCGCCCATAGTTTCCTTTCGGCAGAGACTTCTGTGGTTTTGTCAGGGCAGCCAGAGTGCGCTTCGCTTTCACCGGATCTACCTTCTCCTCCGGAAGTGGATGTCTCTTTGCTTTCAACCTTTGAAACCAGTCATCCACTTCGGTTCGTGCGATCTCGGCGTTCTCCTCCGGGGTCCTCTCGTATGGTAACTTCTCTGGAGTCTTCAGAGAAGGACCGAATCTGTATGTCCTCCCATCCCGCCTCTGGCTGTACTGCTAGACGCCGGCCGAGCAGACGGAGCGGTTGTCTTCTTTACTTGCTTACGAGGCGGAGGAGAAGGACTACGACGCGCCGGAGCAGCCGGAGCGGCGGCAGGTCTCTTCCTCCCTTGCTGACGAGGCGGAGAAGGAGGAGGCTGGCTGCTCGGTCGCGTCGGCGCAGGCGGAGAAGGAGGCGGAGTGCCGCCACGCGCTGGAGAAGGAGCCAGTCGAGTGCCCTGATCGTCACTCAACAGAGGAGGAGGCGGTGGAGGAGGCGGAGTGCCCTGACTTGCCGGAGGAGGAGGCGGTGGAGGAGGCGGAGTGCCCTGACTTGCCGGAGGAGGAGGTAGAGGCGTCCAGTTCGGAAGGTTGATGATCTCCTTCTGCCATAGGCATGGAGTCTTCAGTGCAGACCCCAGCCTAGTCTCCCCTTCACCGGTAGGGTGGTCAAGCTGGAGGTCCTCAAATCCCTCCGTTATTTCATCCACCATAACCCTAGCATATCCTTCTGGAATCGGCCGGCAGTGAAAAGTTGCGCCGGGTTCAGTAGGATAAATAGAGCCAACAGCCGCCTTGACCTTCAAATTCATCCATTGCGTCACAAGGTGGCAATTTTGAGACTCCGTGATAGCATCCACGGGATAGCTGGCAGGAGCCGTCAAGGCATGCTCCGGCTGAAGCAGCTCGGTGGAAGCCACGCTGCTTCTTCGCTGAGATGGCGGGGTAGCTTCTGGGGAAGCTTCGGCAGTACATTTGCTGCGATTTGCTTCTCGTTCCTCTATCGCTTGTACCCTTGCTTGCAGCGCCTGCATTTGGGTCTGCTGCACTTTTTTCCTCCTCTCATGGGATTTGTAACCACCAGCGTCCGGAAACCCAACCTTCCACGGAATGGAGCCTGGCGTGCCTCGTGTCCATCCTAGTGCTCAGGATTCCCGAGGGCCATTGTGAGCTCGTCGTTCTCTCTGTATGGAAAGAACGTCCCTTGCTGCGCTGCTTTGATATAGTGATGAAGCTTCCTGACTGGTATGTCCATTCGATCGTTCGTCCAAATGCACTTCCCTGTTACAAGTTTCAAGGTTCCGCCAGTCCCGAAGAACCAAGTCCGGCAACGGTCTGGCCGGTTAATTGTCTCTGGTTCGATCCCTTTATCAACCAGATCATTCTCAGTCTTGGCCCACTTAGGCTGGGCTACGAGGTAGCCACCTGACCCTGTGCGATGGTGATGCTTCTTCTTCGCAGCATTTTGCTTGTTTGTCACCGACATCTTCTTACTCTTTTCCGATGTCTTGTGGGCCACAAATGCGGGCCAGTGATCTCTGATCTTCTCATATCTACCCTTGAATTCTGGTGTCTCATTATTTTCGACAAACTTATTCAGCTCTTTCTTCCACCTCCTGAATAGTTCTGCCATCCTCTTAGGAGCAAAAGACTTGATTAATTGCTCTTTAACTGGCTTCTCTGGATTATCCTCTGGCGGTAGGGTGAAATTTGACTTCATCTCAGTCCAAAGATCATTTTTCTGCATATCATTGACATAAGACACCTCAGGGTCTTCTGTAGCCGGCTTAAACCATTGCTGGATGCTGATCGGGATCTTGTCCCTAACCAAAACCCCGCACTGAGCAACAAATGTGCTCTTTGTCCGGAGGGGTTCAATCGGTTGGCCGTCGGGCGCGATTGCTATGATCTCAAACTTTTCATTCGAGCTCAACTTTTTCTTCGGGCCTCGTCTCTTTACCGAAGTTGTGCTCGATCCGGAGGGCTAGAAAAAAGAACAAAGACTTAATTAATATGTGTACATACCAAAACAATGAATGCATCAATTAGCTAGTCAGCAGAAGCTTAACTAATATATATACCTGGTCGGACTCGGTTCTGTCACCGGAGACGTCATCACGGTCTCCTTGCACCGGCATTGGGTCACCGGAGCCGTCCTCACGGTCTCCTTCTTGCACCGGCATTAGGTCACCGGAGCCATCATAATCAGCTGCTTCCAGACCATCGGTCTCGTTGAGAAACAACGAGCAGATGTCATCACTTCCTTGTGCGATTATGTCCCCCAACAACTCTTCTTGTACTTCATCTCGGGCGGTGTCCATAGTTTCTACAAATATTGACAACATGGCAATTATTATTCAAACATAACAGATGGATATATTAGTGGCAAAAACGTAGAACTAATATTAATTAGTGGCCTCGACGCTGCTTCTCTAGGGTTTGGGGTGGCCTCGACACTGCTTCTCTAGGGTTTGGGGTGGCCTCGACAACGCTTCAAGGATAAAAAAAGAAGAGGAAGAAGAAAAAAAAAAGAGGAGAAGAAAGAATAGAGGAGTAAGAACTCCTCTATTCTTTCTTCTCCTCTTTTTTCTTCTTCTTCCTCTTTTTTTATCGGGAACGAGGGTCGTCGAAGGTCACCGAGCGATAGAGTAAACCCTAAATAGCAAGTATCGTGGGTGTGAGATACATGTGGCCGTCGGTGTCGGACACTACATCCACGTCCCACAAGTGACGTGGG
>NC_041384.1:5301449-5342648 GCF_002162155.2 Triticum dicoccoides | reverse complement strand
TAGTCCCGGTTGGTGCCACCAACCGAGACCAAACGCCTCTTTTCAGCAGCCCAAAGGGCGGGAAGCGCCGGCCTTTGGTCTCGGTTGGTGGCACCAACCGGGACTAAAGGGGGGCATTGACCAAAGGCCTTGTGCGATTGCTGCGTTGAAAGTTTAGTCCCACCTCGCTAGTTGAGAGGGGTGCGCAGTGGTTTATAAGCCCCACTGCCGCACCCCTCTCGAGCTCCCCTCCATTGCAGGCTTACGGGTCTAATTGTCACTGCTATGCCTGTGGGCCTACTGGGCCTCCTGCGGGCCTGAATCCTGGCCCTTGGATGGGTTTCTAGTCGTATTCAGGCCGTGGGCGCCCAGTAGGTGGCATTTTTTTGTTTTTTGTTGCTTTATTTATTTTCTTTTATTTTTTTCTTTATTTTTTAATTCTTTATGCTTTTAGTTTCAAAAAAATTATAAATGTTTTGTTATTGCCATTAGTTTTCAAATTTGAAAACACTTTTTTTGTTTTTCTTACTTTCTTTCTTGCTTTATTTATTTTATTTTGTTTCTACTTACAACAAAATACTTATTGTTGCTATTTTTTCCAGTTTTTTTGTTTTGTTTTCTGCATTATTTATTTTCTTTTGTTTTTTGCTTTATTTTTTTATTCTTTTTCCTTTTAGTTTTAGAAAAATTATAAACTTTCTGTTAGTGCCATTAGTTTTCAAATTTGAAAACACTTTTTTAGTTTTTTTGTTTTCTTTGTTGCTTTATTTATTTTATTTTGTGATTAACTTTACTATAAAAATAGTTTTTTCCTGTTTTTTTGATTTTTTTTGCATTGTTTATTTTCTTTTGTTTTTTCCTTTAATTTTTAATTCTGTTTGCTTTTAGGTTAGCAAAATTATAAACTTTCTGTTAGTGCCATTAGTTTTAGAAAAATTATAAACTTTCTGTTAGTGCCATTAGTTTTCAAATTTGAATAGTTAAAATTTGATTTCTTTGAAAATTGTTTGAATCACAAGTTTGTGATTAACTTACTAAAAAATGAGAATAGATGCGCTTATAGTGAAAATTCAACCTAAATTCCTAGTAAATTTCTATGAATTTAAGAGAAATACACTATGAATTTAGGTTAAACTTTTCTCTATTAGGCCATCTATTTTCACTTTGAGAGGAGCTCAACAAGGCAGAGAGGGAAGGGCTTATAAACCGGTGTGAGCCCCCTTTAGTTGGCGAGGTGGGACTAAACTCTGCTCGCAATGAGGACCAACCCTTTAGTCCCAGTTTGTGGCACAAACCGCGACTAATGGTCATGGTCCAGGGGCGAGGACCAAAATTATAAACTTTCTGTTAGTGCCATTAGGTTTAGAAAGTTGAAAGTTGAAAGTTGGCATGGGCCAGGGACTAATGGTCATGGTATTACGAGGGCCGAACCATAAGACATGAAAGCATTTCAAATGAACTCTCAAAAAGTTGAAAGTTGGCATGGTATCATAATTTCACCCACATAGCATGTGCATGTACAAAACGGACAATGGTAGCATGTTCGTGTGTTACAAAGTTGGCATGGTATCATCATAATAGTTCCGGGAGAAAGTCTTCACTTTTTCTTCGCTTGTGTAATTTACTTATTGCACCATAACCATGGATAATCTTCATTGTTTATCAGGATCCTTGGGTCAGCCTTGACATTGAAGGGAGGAATTTCATGAAACTTTTCATAATCTTCTGACATGTCTGTCTTGCCGTCCACTCCCAGGATGTCCCTTTTTCCTGAAAGAACTATGTGGCGCTTTGGCTCATCGTATGATGTATTGGCTTCCTTATCTTTTCTTTTTCTTGGTTTGGTAGACATGTCCTTCACATAGATAACCTGTGCCACATCATTGGCTAGGACGAACGGTTCGTCAGTGTACCCAAGATTTTTCAGATCCACTGTTATCATTCCGTACTGTGGGTCTACCTGTACCCCGCCGCCTAACAGATTGACCCATTTGCACTTAAACAAAGGGACCTTAAAATCAGGTCCGTAGTCAAGTTCCCACATGTCCACTATGTAACCATAATATGTGTCCTTTCCGCTCTCGGTTGCTGCATCAAAGCGGACACCACTGTTTTGGTTGGTGCTCTTTTGATCTTGGGCGATCGTGTAAAATTTATTCCCATTTATCTCGTATCCTTTGTAAGTGAATATAGTCAAAGATGGTCCCCTGGACAACAAGTACAACTCATCACAAACAGTGTTGTCACCTCTGAGACGTGTTTCCAACCAACTGCTGAAAGTCCTGATGTGTTCACATGCAATCCAGTCGTCGCACTGCTCCGGGTGTTTGGGGCGCAGACTGCTCTTGTGTTCATCGACATATGTGGTCACCAAGGTAGAGTTCTGTAGAACCGTGTAGTTTGCTTGAGACGAAGAATATCCATCCTTGCATATTATTGAGTCTCTTCCAAGAGTGCCTTTTCCAGTCAGTCTGCCCTCATACCGCGATTTAGGGAGACCTATCTTCTTAAGGCCAGGAATGAAGTCAACACAAAACCCGATAACATCCTCTGTTTGATGGCCCATGGAGATGCTTCCTTCTGGCCTAGCACGGTTACGGACATATTTCTTTAGGACTCCCATGAACCTCTCAAAGGGGAACATATTGTGTAGAAATACGGGCCCCAGGATGACAATCTCGTTGACTAAATGAACTAGGACGTGCGTCATGATATTGAAGAAGGATGGTGGGAACACCAGCTCGAAACTGACAAGACATTGCGCCACATCACTCCTTAGCCTTGGTACGATTTCTGGATCAATCACCTTCTGAGAGATTGCATTGAGGAATGCACATAGCTTCACAATGGCTAATCGGACGTTTTCTGGTAGAAGCCCCCTCAATGCAACCGGAAGCAGTTGTGTCATAATCACGTGGCAGTCATGAGACTTCAGGTTCTGAAACTTTTTCTCTGGCATATTTATTATTCCCTTTATATTCGACGAGAAGCCAGCCGTGACCTTCATACTGAGCATGCATTCAAAGAAGATTTCTTTCTCTTCTTTCGTAAGAGCGCAGCTGGCAGGACCTTTATACTACTTCGGAGGCATGCCGTCTTTTTCGTGCAAATGTTGCAGGTCCTCCCGTGCCTCAGGTGTATCTTTTGTCTTCCCATACACGCCCAAGAAGCCTAGCAGATTCATGCAAAGGTTCTTCGTCACGTGCATCATGTCGATTGAGGAGCGGACCTCTAGGACTTTCCAGTAGGGTAGGTCCCAAAATATAGATTTCTTCTTCCACATGGGTGCGTGTCCCTCAGCTTCATTCGGAACAGCTAGTCCACCAGGACCCTTTCCAAAGATTACATAGTGTAAATCATTGACCATAGCAAGCACATGATCACCGATGCGCATGGCGGGCTTCTTCCGGTGATCTGCCTCGCCTTTGAAATGCTTGCCTTTCTTTCGACATTGATGGTTGGTCGGAAGAAATCGACGATGGCCCAGGTACACATTCTTCCTGCATTTGTCCAGGTATATACTTTCAGTGTCATCTAAACAGTGTGTGCATGCGTGGTATCCTTTGTTTGTGTATCCTGAAAGGTTACTGAGAACGGGCCAATCGTTGATGGTCACGAACAGCAACGCCTTAAGGTTAAATTCCTCCTGTCTGTGCTCATCCCACGTACGTACACCGTTTCCATTCCACAGCTGTAAAAGTTCTTCAATTAATGGCCTTAGGTACACATCAATTTCGTTGCCGGGTTGCTTAGGGCCTTGGATGAGAACTGGCATCATAATGAACTTCCGCTTCATGCACATCCAAGGAGGAAGGTTATACATACATAGAGTCACGGGCCAGGTGCTGTGATTGCTGCTCTGCTCCCCGAAAGGTTTAATGCCATCCACGCTTAAAGCAAACCATACATTCCTTGGGTCCTTTGCAAACTCATCCCAGTACTTTCTCTCGATTTTTCTACACCGCGGCCCGTCAGCGGGTGCTCTCAACTTCCCATCTTTCTTTCGGTTCCCACTGTGCCATCGCATCAACTTGGCATGCTCTTCATTTCTGAACAGACGTTTCAACCGTGGTATTATAGGAGCATACCACATCACCTTCGCAGGAACCCTCTTCCTGGGGGCTCGCCGTCAACATCACCAGGGTCATCTCGTCTGATCTTATACCACAATGCGCCGCATACCGGGCATGCGTTCAAATCCTTGTATGCACCACGGTAGAGGATGCAGTCATTAGGGCATGCATGTATCTTCTCCACCTCCAATCCTAGAGGGGATACGACCTTCTTTGCTGCGTATGTACTGTCGGGCAATTCGTTATCCTTTGGAAGCTTCTTCTTCAATATTTTCAGTAGCTTCTCAAATCCTTTGTCAGCCACAGCATTCTCTGCCTTCCACTACAGCAATTCCAGTACGGTACCGAGCTTTGTGTTGCCATCTTCGCAATTGGGGTATAACCCTTTTTTGTGATCCTCTAACATGCGATCGAACTTCAGCTTCTCCTTTTGACTTTCGCATTGCGTCCTTGCATCGAGAATGACCCGGCGGATATCATCATCATCGGGCACATCGTCTGGTTCCTCTTGATCTTCAGCAGCTTCACCCGTTGCAGCATCATTGGGCACATCGTCTGGTTCCTCTTGATCTTCACCAGCTCCCCTCGTTGCAGCATCACCGTATTCAGGGGGCACATAGTTGTCATCATACTCTTCTTCTTCGCCGTCTTCCATCATAACCCCTATTTCTCCGTGCCTCGTCCAAACATTATAGTGTGGCATGAAACCCTTGTAAAGCAGGTGGGAGTGAAGGATTTTCCGATTAGTGTAAGACCTCGTATTCCCACATTCAGTGCATGGACAACACATAAAACCATTCTGCTTGTTTTCCTCAGCCGCATCGAGAAACTCATGCATGCCCTTAATGTACTCGCGGGTGTGTCTGTCACCGTACATCCATTGCCGGTTCATCTGCGTGCATTATATATAATTAAGTGTCCAAATTAATAGAAGTTCATCATCACATTAAAACCAAAGTGCATACATAGTTCTCATCTAACAACATATAGCTCTCCAGAGCATCTCATTAATTAAACCATACATTGAAACTATGTAAAACATTTCAATGCGAAAACAAATGTGATCATAATCGCAACCATGGTAACAAGTGATCCAACGGCATAATGATACCAAGCCTCGGTATGAACATATTTTCTAATCTTTCTAATCTTCAAGCGCATTGCATCCATCTTGATCTTGTGATCATCAATGACATCCGCAACATGCAACTCCAATATCATCTTCTCCTCCTCAATTTTTTTTATTTTTTCCTTCAACAAATTGTTTTCTTCTTCAACTAAATTTAACCTCTCGACAATAGGGTCGGTTGGCATTTCTGATTCACATACATCCTACATAAATAAAAACTATGTCACGTTGGTCGGCATAATTTTCATAAACAATAAATGAACCAATAGTTATAAAGATAATATATATACCACATCCGAATCATAGACAGGACGAGAGTCGATGGGGGCGGATACCAAAACCATCGTACTATATAAGATGCAATAATAAAAGTAAGAAAATAATACAAGTATCTATGTAAACATACAAGTAAGAATATTTTTCCTTTCAGAAAGAAGATAAAACAAGAGGCTCACCACGGTGGTGCCGGCGATGAGCTCGGCGCGGGTGATCGACGGCGGTGAAGAAGGGGACGGGGCGTGACGGACCGCTAAACCTAGACAAATATTATGGAAAATGGAGCTTGGAGGTCGAGCTTGGAGAGGAGAAAGCATAAGTAGTGTGGCTCGGGCATTCCATCGAACACCTTGTGTGCATAGGAGGTGAGCTAGAGAACCACCAAGCCCTCTCCCCCTCGTCCAGAGAAAAATAGAGCACTGGGGTGCTCTGCTCGCGAGCGTGGGGTATATATAGGCACCTCATTGGTCCTGGTTGGTGACATGATCCGGGACTAAAGGGGAGCCTTTGGTCCCGGTTCAAGCCACCAACCGGGACCAATGGTGGTCAGCCAGGAGCGAGGCCCATTGGTCCCAGTTCATCCCACCAACCGGGACCAAAAGGTCCAGATGAACCGGGACCAATGGCCCACGTGGCCCGGCCGGCCCCCTGGGCTCACGAACCGGGACCAATGCCCACATTGGTCCTGATGGTCCTGATTCTGGACTGAACCGGGACTAATGGGCTGACCCGGCCTGGACCAAAGCCCTGTTTTCTACTAGTGTCACTGGAATTATTTCTTATTAAAACCTGTTTGTTTTTCAATTTGACAGAAGCAATGTACTGCAGTGTACAGCAGAATATCTATGCTATGAAATAGAAGAGTCAGCTGCCATGTATATGGAGAATAAATCACATTAGGCTACCACTTGATGAACTTCACATCAACTACAGGAATGAATTCATCTTTGTTGGTCCACATCCACACAACCTAGTGTTTAATCTCCTTTGTTCCTTCATGTACCAAAGCAATTTATTACCATAATATTTGCTGATTAAATTAATGAGTTATGAACAAACTAAACTTTTTTGTAAGGGTCAGGTTACTGGATATGCTATTTGCATTGGATATGCGCAAGAAGCTGAACTGAAGGGTGACCAAAACCTACAAAAAAATTATAATCAGTTTGTAGACATACATAGGTCTTGCAACGCATTTGGGCTGGATGGTTAAAGTATTTGTGTAGACTACATTTCAGCTATAATCGTCAAAGCATTTGGGAGCAACAAATAAGCTTACTACATTTCAGTCTAACTTCTTTAGCTTACAAAAGCAATTATTCTACAAGGAAGATAATAAGTCTACTACTCCCTCCGTCCAGGAAAAGTTGTCTCCAAGGCGATTTTACAGAAAACTCCTCCCCTAACTCCCGACACAACCCGCACTCCTTGTCTTCTTCAGTCGATGCTCCGCCGCTCTGACACAGGCGCATGGATGCCGGAGCTCCCTTGCACCGCGCTGCTCCCCTGCTCTCCTGCGCGTCCGTCGCCGCCGCCGCAGCTGCCTCCTCCGCTACTCCCTTTTTCCTCGCGCAGCTCCCCTGCCTCCCGAATCTCCCCTCTTTCAATCCAAAAATTTCTTCTTCTTCTTCTTCCTCCCGCCGTGTCTCTTGCTCGCGCCCACCCCCTCCCTCGTAGCGTTGATGGAAGCAACGTGGCCAGCCCTCGGCCTGGCGGCCGGCTACGCGGCCTTCCCGCCTCCCCTCGGCACCGCCGCTCCGACCCCCGTGGCGTTGGGCGAGGCTATGACGGCGCGGCAGGAGATGGTGGCCAAGGAGTTGTTTGCGCAGGCGGTGAGCCAGATCATGTCTAGATGCCCCAACTTGAGCGGCCTGGTTGTGGCCGTCGTCGACGCCAAAGCCATCACCTTTGGCAGCGCCGCTCTCGCCTCCACCACAGGCCAGCTAGTCAATGTGCCCGAGATCCTCGAGGAGGTGCGTGACGCCACCGCGCACCGGAGGCTCGCGCTCCTGCTCACCCCGTCGAGACCGTCGAGCCCACCCCTGAGTTCGTCAAGAGAGGTCGAATGTTTACTTTAGCCGGCCCAGAGCTCGTACTACTATTTTCATCTGCTGAATAGAGCTTAAGCTCTGCACTTTCATGGACTGATGTTCATTTTACTCATTGTGCTGCTTTCTTTTTCTGTAGCAAACATCAAAAACTTCTATACATGGAGTAATTGGGATCTTCATTTGACAATATTACAATATTCCAAACTATTCTGACGACTGTGAGACACAACAATACTGTTTCATTTGCAACAAGTATAATCACCCAATGACCATGCGCCGGTGTCCTACTCTCAAAATGCCGAAGCCGGTGGCGATGCTTTGCGGATATGGAACTGAAAATATGGCTTTCTTTCAGATGCCCGACAATATCTGAGGGTGGATCTCTCACCAAAGGATTCGCTAACAGCATTGGTATCAATTTCTGGCGGCTCTATCAGTCCCAATATTATGGAGGCAGAGGTTGCTAAGATAGCTCAGTGTCAGCAGCAATGGACTTGGGAGGCTATACCGCATCGCCAGGATGCTTTTCTCATGTCCTTCCCAAACGAGGAAGTTCTTCAGAGGGTGACTGGGTTTGCAGTTTTGATCAAGTCTCACAATGTTACTATTGAGTTCAAGCCCTGGAGGTCGGAGGAGATACCACATCGATTTGAGCTGCTTCCTAACTGGGTGCATGTGCATGGGGTGCCTCATGCTCTCCGTCACTTCTTGGGTCTTTGGGCGGTTGGCTCGGTGATTGGCACGACTCTGGATGTTGACCTTCTCTGTTTGCGTCGAAGAGGAATTGTTCGTATTCAGGTAGCGGTGCTGAACCTCGATGCTTTCAAGAGGAGCACAGTGGGTTTTCTTTCTTCTGATGTGGTTGTTCAAAGGAAGGGGTATGAGCTACGGTACAACCTGGAGAAACTAGATTTCCGTGTTGATGCTGATTTTGTGCCTCGTGTGTGGGAGCACGGAGATGATCCAGGGGCGACAAAGGACATGACAGGGAGGATACAGCGAGGGACAACGATCCAAGTAATAGGCCCAAACCTACTTCATCGTCCAACGGCTCTTCGGTTCCTACTACCTCGGGTGGAGTGGTGCCTATGCAGTTGAGCTCGGCCTCGCCTCTCTCCGGGGGGTCTTCAACACCGGATAAGATCTTCATCAATGTCACACCACCTAACCCTAATCGACGTATGCATTCCAAGGTAGTTCCTATGTCACTACAGGGATCTCCATCGTCGGCCATGACACCTTCGGCATGTTCTCTATGGCAGCCCCGATGGTCAATGCGCCGTCTCTACTGACGACGACGGCGCCACAGACTTCGAAGCCGCCGACTCCGACGCAGTTGGCCGCACCGCCGCACCTCGAAGAGGGTGCCTAGGAGCGGACTCAGCATGAGGAGTTGGCACAGGCTGAGGTACCTGTGCGCGCAGCTTCGGCGCCACCGTCGCCGGCACCTGCTTCACCTTCCAGGCGGGGAGTGATCTTCTCCCCATCCGTTAAGGCTGACCATGAGTCGGCCATGGCGGAGCTGCGAGCTTTGTCCTCTACGCGTTCGACACCGGGAGGGGTGTCTGCATCCAGGGAACTTGCGGAGCTGGAGGATGACATGCAACCCTCACGGTCTTCTTCATCATCGCCGCGCCCGTCTATTCCACAACTCGGGACCGTAACTGCCAATGTTGCCGGCCTCACTCCACCATCGCTGAGGCGCAGCGGTCGGCACGCCATTGGTGCTGATGGTACAACAGCCACCAACGAGGACTCGCTGGTGAAGGCCATGCGTCGGGTGGCGGCCCGCAACCTCAACTTTGAAGGTACCTCTTCTCGTCAATCTTTTTTCTTTTGATAATTCCAAAGTATCTTCAAATATTACTAGCCTTGGAGTTTCATTAGGACGTAGCGAGAAATAAGTAGATTTTTCTGTTACGACGCTTAAACAAGTGGAGTTCGGCCGGCTTACGGTTTCTCCTAAGTTGTCGAAGTTCGTGGACCCTCTTTGTCAGATGAGGAGGATGAGGAAGCTGATGCCAACAATGAAGGCAAGCTTCTCTCCCATCTGGTTAAAGACACAATAGAGGTAGACTTGGATGATACTGTATGTGACACGATGCTATGTGAGCTGGTCGCGTCGGTACGAAAGAACAAATCTAACTCAGCGAAGAAAAGAGGGCGCCCATCTAAGAGAGCAAAGGCCTCTAATAAAAAAATATGGTTCATCATGAGAGGCATGTTTTGGAATAGCGGAGGTCTTGGTGACTTGGCCAAACACAAACATATCGCCGATTGTGTAAAGGATCATGCATTGGACTTTGTGGCTATTACTGAGTCGGGTAAACGAGACTTCCCAACACGTGATCTTGACCACTTTTCATGTGGTTACGATTATGAATGGCATTTGGTGTTTACATCTGATTGGATGTTTGCAACAACTACCAGCTTTAAATTGTAGTTGTAAAAACATGTTCCTTATGCAGAACAGATCCATTTATTTGTTTATATAATTGCGAAACCTGATACTTGTGTTCTTGTTTCTCTTTCAGAGTCGTATCTCTTATGCCAGGCAGAACTTTACGGAAGATAGTGAGCCAAACCATCTTGAAGACAGCGAGATGACCCCAAGGTCCTGTCTTGATGAAGACTGTGAGTTGAAGCTACTCACAAGCCGCTGTGAGACAACCTCTATGCAGTCGCTGCCTCAATCAGTTCAACTGCTTCAGTCTCAACTTAAAGCGGAAAGACTTGCTTCAGCTTAGCACCAACTTGATGTCAATGATTCAATGAAGATCTCAGAGGACTGCCTTGCGGGCTTTGGTGGTATACAGCTAGGGATAGAGCATCTATCGTTCACACAATTGAGGCCTCATCATCTTGTTTGGCTGCTTGCGGTGCTCGTCCTGGCCAGGCCTAATGCTTTCTAAAGTGCTCTCAGTTTTTTATATTCTTTTGTCGGTGCATTTATATACACTAGTGGCTACCTATGATGCCTAGTGTATGCAATCCGTGGTCACGTTGCGCTTTATTATCACTGGTGGCGAACTTTGATGCCAAGTGGATGTAATATGTCGTAATTTGTTTATGGCATAGTTTAGGTTTATTCTGGGTTGGTATGCTGTAATTTATGCTGGAAGGTTTAATGGATCTCAATGTTGTCGGTCTTCAGGCTGGCCCGTTACTCATATGGGCTAAAACATGGGCCTATAATCATCTTGGGCCATTAGCAGGTCTAAACGTATTGTAGTTTTCCGCCTTTAACAGGTCGAGTAAAGTTCTGGCTAGCTGGGCCAGAGAATGCCATGGGCTTTTAACAGGCTAAAACTAGATTGGGCTAGCGTTGAGCCGAAAAACTCGCAGGCCAATACAGTCCGAAACTGCATAAGGCCCATGTTTCGCCCAAATAGGACAAGCCGTTAACAGGCCAAAATATATCTCGGGCCCTGTTTGGCCCAATAAAATTATGGGCTTTAAGCAGGCTGGTATCAACATGGGCCATAGGCCCAACAGTGTCAAGGGCCATAATCAGATGGGTTGTAAGCAGGACGGATTCAACACGGGCTGTAATTAGGCCCAACTGTTACACGGGCCATTAACAGGCCAATAGCCCTGTTGGGCTGAAATTTATCCACAAAGACTATGGGCCGTTAAGAGGCCTAAAGTTAGTTCGGACAAGAAATAGCTCAGTTTCTGCATGGGCTGTTAAATGGCCTAAACTTAAATCATGTCGACAACGTCTGAGATGCACCACGGGCTGCTAATAGGCTGAAACTATTATCGGGCCAAACTAGTAAACGGGCATTTAACAGGCTGAAATACAAAGTTGGCTTAAAATGGGCCCAAAATAACAGTGGACTATTAACGGGCCTGATACAATATGGGTCATAATTTGACCCCGAACACGACAGGCTATGAATGGGCCTTATCTGATATGGGCCTCAATTTGACCGAAAACATGGCAGGCTCTTAATGGGCCAGCCCGCTTGTGTCTGAAAAAATATGGTGGGCCTTTAGCTGGGCCGTCCTTTTTACCTTAAATGGGTCACTGTTGGGCTGTGCCACATGTTGACATACCATAGGCGTCTTCCGTCCATTGTAGGGATGACATCTGTCCCAACGATGAGCTGACACATGCATTATCTGACGAATGAGAATTTTACACATGGAAAATCCCCATTGGTCGGGGCTATTAAGGGCTTATCGGATCCAAAACGGAACCCGATAGCTTAACGGCGACCCGTTACGGTGGATGCCACATGTCGATCACCCTTGACGAAAGCACTTCTATGACGCGTGATTTGTCATCATGGAAGTGGACACTTCCATGATGATAATTTTGGTAATGTCATGGAACATTTCTATTACAACAAATGTATGACTATCTTGATTCTGTCATAAAATCGTCATGGATGTACATGCATGAAAGAAAACATGACCTATTGTGACAAACACGTATCATCACGGAAGTGTATTTTTTTTGTAGTCTCATCGCGTACTCGGCCGCTGATTGGGCTGGCTGCCCTGATACTCGCTGGTCCACTTCCGGTTATTGGGTATATCTCGGTGACAACCTTTGTCCTAGTCCCCAAATGCAAGGCTACAGTCTCTCGCTCCAGTGACGAAGCCCACTATCGTGTCGTGGCTCACGCTGTGGCTGAATGTTCTTGCCTTTGTCAACTTCTGCATGAGCTTCATCGCCCCCTCCACACCGCCACTCTCGTCTTTTGTGAAAATGCCAGCGCTATCTACATGGCTTGCAACCCGGTTCAGCATCGTGAAAAGGTGTCTCTCGGTCTGATTCGGGTTCTTCATGTGCGATCTTCGCATTAGTTTCCTGATATTATGACAAAGAGTCTACCATCCAGCTATTCATGGACTTTCCATACATTCTATGCGTCCGTCCATCCGATGCATTGACTGCGGGGGGATGTTAAAGTACATACCTTGTATAGCTATATCATACCTCCGTATCTTCCTAATTATACTCGCTTGTAGATTGATATGAGGAGGTATGTTCATTGGCTTCCAAGGCTCCATGTAATCGTGATATAAATATAGAGCTGATCGCCCCGATTGAGTGGCTTCTTCCCTCATCTCTCTTGCTCGTTTATAAAATGCAAAACATTCAGTTTATGACTGGTGACTGAGATGAACAACCCAGATTTCTCCAAAGTTACAACATTTATACTGAACCAAGTCTTAAGCTGTCACTACATTCCCCTCTTAAGACTTGGGGGCTACATGTAATATGGATATAAGGGAGGTACACCTTCAAGTTCTCAGTTTTGAGCAAACCGGGTGTCAGTGTCAGAACCGGCGGATCTCGGGTAGGGTGTCCCGAACTATGCGTCTAGCCGGATGGTAATAGGAGACAAGGGACACGATGTTTTTACCCACGTTCGGGCCCTCTCGATGGAGGTAAAACCCTACTCCTGCTTGAGTAATATTGATGAGATGTGTAGTACAAGAGTAGATCTACCACGAGATCAAGGAGGTTAAACCCTAGAAGCTAGCCTATGGTATGATTGTTTGTATATGATCTATCGACTAGCCTGGCCTCGGTTTGTATAATGCACCAGAGGCCTAGGATAACAAGAATCCTAGCCGAATACGCCGGTGGGGAGGAGTCCTTGTCTTGATCGCCAAGTCTGGTGGAATCTTCCTTGTATGTGGCAGCTGTCCGAACTGGCCCATGAGTATACGGCCATGGGGGTCCTCGGCCCAATCTAACAGATCAGGAGATGACATGGTGAGCACCCCCTAGTCCAGGACACCGTCACCGGGTATCATATACTTTGTTGAGAAATTTGCAAAGTTTATCTCCTCCAAGCTATTCATAGAAAGGCCCGGAAAACCGACTCAACAATTTGAAGCTATAATTACAAAAGCAAGCACCAAGTCATCACAAGGTGCTAACTCGAGCTTGGGGTTACAGTTGATACATATATTGGAGTTGAAATAAAATTCAGATTCACCCGGGCTGGGAAAACCCAACCTGGGAGGATCCTTCCTATAAGGACTTGGTCTGAAGAAACCAAGGACAACAAATTACATGAACTACTGTTAGCAACAATAAAGACCCAGTGTCAGGAACAATCATGACCCGGCATCATCAATCTCTGTAACTCGACAACTTCAACGATTGCAACTCGACAAGCTCTACATCCTCAAGCTGACTGATTATCAGACGGATATCTTAAGTCCAATTTTTTTATCAAGCCGACGTATTCAAAGCTGGCTCAGTATCATAAGGATATCTTAAGTCCAATAATTTTGTCGAACCAGAGAATTGGAAGCCGACTCAAATGGATTATTTTTCCCCAATATTTTTCTGCAAGAAACCAGCGTCATATAGTTGATTTTGAAGCCGTCCCAGTGATGTAACAAAGAGGCTCGGACTTTCCAAGAGGAATTCCATTGAATGAAGCGCTTGAATTTTTGCATTGACAAAGTTTGACATATCTGCTAAAAAAAGATTAGTTATGAGATCATGGACATGTATCAAGGTGGTTGAGATGATGTCATGATATGGAGTAACTCAATAATTTCTATGTGTGGAAAATTTGCACGACCTGATAAAGATTGACTCGGTCGGGTGTCTTCAAAGAAGGAAATGACAAGGACTATAGGATGAACATACGTTGGTCCAGAAGAACCCTCGACCCGGTGCATAACCTATCAAATTTGTTCTTGTGTTATTTTTCAGGATAAGTTTAACATGGATAAATCCAAATTAAACTAGGGATAATGTTGGGGATATTCCCCATGGTTTGACCTGGCCAGGAGGTGTAACCCGGCCCATCACTTGGCGGCCCATGAGTCACCTGACTTAACGGGTCGACCTGGACGACAAGGACTAAAGGCCCAGTGTGCAACCAAGTAGAAAGCCAGCTCGCGAAGAGGCTGGAGGCTGGCTCATGGAGAAGGCCCAGACTGGGTAAACCCAGCCAGGAAGATCACGACCCGGCCGACGAACCTTGCCAGGAGAAGACCCGAACTAGACTCCGTCTTGAAATTGAAAGGAGACTAGTTGTAATCCTACTAGGACTCTACATGAAGGCGCCCCTTCAACTTATATAAGGAAGGGCAACGCACCACAAAGGGGGGTAGACAGACAAGTATTAGACAAGTAGCAAAATAGCACCATTGTAATCAAGATCATCACCATCATCAATATCAATTAAGCAGGATGTACGCTTTTTCCAACATCACGAGGGGCCGAACCTGGGTAAAACTTGTGTCTCTTAATTCCAACCAACCCCGTTCAACCTACCACCTAGGTGCGAGGGCCTCACCACTAAGTCATTTCACAAGGACATATTGCCGTGACAAAACTACGATAAGCAGGCTCAAGGTATAGGCTAAAAAAGCACCATGCTATCAAATTTACTTTGCGTATTGTTTTATGATATAATGCTAATACCTGAGCCTTTGATTTTGATAGCCATAGTGACAGAGCTTGAGGCTCTTAAGGTTGAGCTAAGTAGAGCTCGGCGTGAGGCGGAGCAGCAAAGGCTGCAGCCGCTCGGGCCGAGAAGGAGCTAGCTGAAGAAAGGGTAACTCGGGGAAAGGACCAGGCCCGGGTCATCAAGGTCAAGGACACCCTGAAAGGCATGTACGTTGATCACGACGCCTTTCAGGTAGAGGAGAAGAAGGTGACCATGGAGCTCAAGAACCTGAGCCTGGCATACGCTGAGGTCCAGACCCAGGCCCGGGCGGACCGCAAAGTGCTGCAGCAAGTGAAGCAAATCGTTGTTGGTAAGCCGTTTTTTGCATCAGCGTATTTTTTTCCGCAAGGGGTTCATTGAGCTCACCCAAGTATGGCGATCCACAGAGGCTTTCGGGGACCTCATGAGGAGCGCTTCAGACGTCGGCCGCTACTTCGGTGCTCAAGAGGTCCATGCCACGGAGAAGGCATTCTAGAATCTGTTCCAGGCACCATCGTACCCAGAGCTGCTCAATAACCAAATGAAGCTACTGATGGAGCTTTTTCGGATGGTGAAGCCGGCACTACAAGATGTTTACGTCCAGCTCTGGCCCGCGGCAGCGCTGCATAGCATCTTCTTCGGTCCACAGGCTCACCTGCGAGAGGTCGGCCCTCAGGTGAATCACTGGAGGGCATCCAATGGGCGTATGCTTGCATGGCGACTAACTATCAGCGTATTGATGTGACGCTCATGGCCTCGGGCCCCCTGAAGGGAAGAATCGGACCGTGGAGTAGTACTTGATTGGGGTGATGGAGGGAGCTCAGATCACTGAGGAGCGGTGTCCCAAGGACACATTATACTTCGGAATGACAAAGTTAGCACGATGTAAATACATGCTTTTTGTTTGGTAATAAATGTGGCTTTATGTTCCAATGTACGAGCGTATATATTTATTTGCCCTTATATTTTTACTCTTGTGTGACCGAATTGGCTTTAGAGGCAAGCACAGGATACAAAGGGTGTTTCATGTGCAGTTTCAACCCTTAGCCGATGTCTTGGTTCCCAAAGGCGGTCCACGCATATGAAACGAGGTAATCGGACTATTTTGGTTTCATAGCTTTCACTTAGTCTTTAAGATCTTAACTGTGGGTACTAGCGAATAGCCCCCGATGTGTGAAGTGTTCGGCAACTGGTCGGGGTTTAAGCCGCTATTCACTTCCGCCTATTTGAAGAAAAGCCCCTCGTTTTACGTGGATGATCTGCAACGAACCTTTGTTGGACACTGTCTTCCCATTGCCAAATAGTTTACGCTTACAAGGACAGTTAGTTTTCGCCTTTCTCCACTGAGCCGCTGATACAATTGAAATGTCGGCGCAGTCGTAGTGGTTCTCCCTTTACACTCTTAGCCGAATGGGTCGTGAGCGTTAGAGGCAAGCACAGGAGCCGGGAAACCCAACTATTGATACTACTACAACTGGCAAGATACAGATTTCTAGAGAAGGACATAGCAACATGATACTACTACAACTTCGATTCATTCACGCCAGACCACATAACCACCTCATACGACTGGCAAGATAGAGATGTCTAGAGATGCAAGGTGGCACAATCTGGTGCAACAAATTAGTTAATCCATTGGACGCGGATGCTTGGATTTGCCTCCTATCAATCATTGGATGGAGGTAATTCAACGGATGGTATTCAAAGTTATTCATGCACTATATAGGGTGTCACCTCAATATATTTAAAGATCCTAGACATCTATGAGGTATCACCTCTTATTTTGAGCTTCTTTTTGTTGGATTGAATCTTGCTCATGCTATGATTTTACCTATATTAGATTGAATCTTTTGGGAATCAATGAGCTTTAATATGATGCATGTCTAGTATAAATTTGAAAGACACCCGAGGTGATGTCTAGCATCATTTATGGGGCTGCCTGAAGCAACATGGGCATGCTCAGTACATTAAGATTAAGGATACAACTATGAGGTGTTCTTAGTAATACATTTGAGGTCTCATCCCACTTTGATCTGACAAAAGATGGAACTTATGTGTGATTCTTTACCCCACTTTTTAGGGTATATCGTAAATTTTCATCAAGGCTCATTTAATTTATTCACATTGATTACCAAACCTAGTAAATAAACATATGATTTCTTACTAGGATGATGCATGCGAGTGAAATATCAAATGTTGCTAATAAGCACTCAAAAATCTGTTTAGTTTAAGGATACATCAAACAGTAATTAGGTATAATTGTGTAACATCATAATTTGAATACAATGGTCTGGAATAAAGAAATAAATAGAAGGTGATATAGTATTCACCATGATTGGTGTTACAACATGTTTGACGTCAATCATTAAAACCGATGTAAATTTATAAATAGTAGTAACTTGGTAGAAGAAAGTCGCATGTTGCCTCCCTAATGATCACAAGTCTTAGGGTAACATTCGCACTTGGCACCCATTAGTCTTTTAAACCTGTTCCGGCATTGTCCATCATCCCATCCGTCTTTCACACAACTATCTTGACACATTCCATTTTGATCAGGATGGCATTTATTCCAATGGTTGTGATAGCACATGTTTTCGGTAGATGAAACCTCACCTATGGATAAGTAGACAAGGTTAGGAGAAGTAATATGAATGGATGTGTCCAACAATGTTGATATGTCATTGCACAACATGAAACTTCGGCGAAATGCTGATACTATGGATAATTATACTTACTACATGTAGCCATAAGGCAGAAAAGAATCACACAACACATGGTTGTCTTCCTCCAGGCATCCATGGTATAATGGCAGAATGTCGGTGATTTTTCTGAGAGAAGGCAAAAGATGTTGTGAAGATGGTGTGTGTTTTGGTTTCTATCATTTGGAGGTTCTTATAATGTCTGTGCCCTATAGATAGTATAAATAGTTAGGTCGTAAGGCCAAGAGGAAAGCAAGGAAGCAAAATTAACCGGAGGAATACAACTAAGTGAACTAAACTTGGCACACGTCTTACAACTTAAAATAAATAGTATATCTATCACCTATCTAAGTTTAGCTTGTTGAACTGAATCATTCCTCACATTGACAGGTGATAAGTGCATTACTATTTATATAGCATCCAAACTAATATTGACGGTAAAGCACATTGGCTACAAAAGGGAACCAATGATATCTTCTTAATTTATCTATGTTTTTTGTTCTATTCATTCCATAATTCTATTAATTACAAAAATATTCAAATTTATTTGGACCAACATATTAATCTATTTTGTAGAGCTAGTTCATGTTTTCAATACTTATGCTTTAAGTGAAAATAGGTTTTTGGAGTTCCAGGGGAAGTCTGGAAAATTAGGAGGTTCAATTTAATAAAGGAAGGGAATCAGAAGTCCAAGGAACAAGGTCAGGAAGGACATTGGTGCATGGACACCTTGCCTAGGTTCTTATGCACACCCTGTCGGGGTTGATTTCTGATACCCTTGGTATATATACACATCAAAAAACTTGGTCATATTTATCATATTTTTTTGTTTGGTGGCACTTCGCAACCCAATTCCATCATATCTATAGTCATATTAAGGTAAGCTTCCTGAACGAGGAAAGATCGCTATCTTAGTTAACATTGATAATTGATGCTCTCATGGCAATATGTGAGGTGCCCATCAACAACATGAATCATTGTGCTCTCATAATAATCTGTTAGGTTATTCTTTATCTTTCATTTTTCCAAAAACAGGTAAAAAACCCATGTTTTAACTTCTTCAGATGGCATTGACATTGTAGTCTTAACAACATGGCACCTGATAATGTTTCCGATACCATGTGATTGAGTGGGTTGGCTATAGGGGAGTCCATAACTGACCACAGGGAAATGTTTGCAATCATAAAACCATCCCATGTGATTTCTAAACCAAGAATCATATGAGAATATGGAGTCAATCACTCACAATTCGTTCATTAAATTGCTTGTGATGGCATAACTATCTCTTGTTGTTTCTTCCCATATACCATTTGCAATGATACTAGTCATCACACACGTTACATGTCAGATGGAACGTGTGCATTTTACTATCAATAGCACATGCAAAAGTTCAAAAAATCACTTTAATCTAGTTATGTATTGCACATGTTACATTCTAGGTGAACCGTGTGATTTAATATGTTCATAAAACATGTATTCTTTTAATAAATTGTGGGATTTGATGTAACCATAAATTTCTTCATTGGATCACAACCCAACAGACGCCTTGAGATGTAACACTCAGTGTACTCCTTTGGAAAGCACTAACCGGAAAGGCATTTAGTTACACAACAATATTAAATGCTGCAACATGGCAAGGCGGTGAAACAGAAGTAAACTACTCTATCTGGTCATATTAAATGAGGTGGGAAACATTTAGATAGCAACCCTCAAAAATACCTCATGGCATTTAATGAGGATAAATAAGGTTCTTCCCTAAACTGTATTATAGGAGCTGCTAACATGAAACTCAATGGTATATGTGAAAATAAAGTTAATTAGCTATGATTTAGTTGCAATCTACACATTTGTACTTTCCTAAACCATATATAAAAGTTTGTGATCCGAAATGAAGTTAATTAGTTACGAGTTTAGCAATTTTACAAGGGTATTTGAGCACTTTTAATTCAGACATCAAGTTAAAAATTGTTGAGATATGTGAAAATAACTTATTAAGAAACTTGACGAAATTCTAAGAAACTTACATATATAACATATTTTAATCGGACCAATGGTTTAAAAGTTATAACATATGCATAGAAATGGCATTTTTAAGAATGTATAAAATACAGAAATAACTAATATAAATAACAAGACTAACACAACTGAGCATCAGATATTAAATCGCACCCATAGGCGGTGTGTTGGGGATATTACTATTGGGTGTAAACCGGCCAAGAGAGGCTGGGTTAACTTCATCAGTAGTTGGTTATGCTTGAAGCCCATGAAGACAGATGAGGATGTTGTGTAAGGCCCAGGACCGTTTTAAGGCCTGCAGCTGTAAACCGGCTTTTGGTATGTAACTTGTATTGTAAGATAGAAGTAGTGGAGACCGAACCGGACACGCTTATGAGCCGGTCTCGGGACTCCTTAAACCGACGGGCGTCAACCCATGTATATAAGGGGACGACCCGGCAGCGGTTCAGGACAACAGACAACAACTCGAGACTTAGGCGAAGCATATTCGCTCCCTGGTCATCAAAACCCCATAAATTCCATCACAAATAGACGTAGGCTTTTACCTTCATCGAAGGGGCCGAACTAGTATAAACTCTCTTGCGTCCCTTGTCCGCTTTAACCCCTTCAAGCTAACCCGTAGTGATGGTTCCACGACTAAGTCCTTTCAAGAGGACATCTGCCGTGACAAAACCACGATAGTTGGCACCCACCGTGGGGCTATCGCACGATGGTCTCAAGTTCTTGGAGGGCAACTTTGAAGGACTCAAGGGTTACGCCGTGGGCCGGATGACCAAGAGTCGTCGCGGCAAGCTCTACATCGACGATGCAGGATGGGGCCCCGAGGCCGGCTCAATTGAGTACGGGTACCGGGTCCCCTTTGGTGGCATACACGTCTTCATCGGCAAGATCGGTGAACCGGGCCCTGAGCCGGACATCTGCACTGACCTCGTCAAAATGGCTCAGTGTGCAGGATCTGCCCGGGTCAAGCCGGCCATGAAGCGTGCCTTCGTGGGAGTCATCCATGGAGGGGAATACGAGGATAGATCAGAATCTGCTGGTGAGACCGTCGTTTATTTCTGCGACGAGTCATCGACCGGAGAGACCGAGTCGTTGTATCAATTACAAGATGGCCGGATTGGGGGCTGTTCCGATGGCGACAATATTCCGGACCCTTTTGATCCGCCAAACCGGGTTGGAATATTCATGGTCGGTACACACTACAAAAAAAAACACTTCCGTGATGATACGTGTTTGTCACAGTAGGTCGCTTTTTTTGTCATGCATGTACATCCATGACAAATTTATGACAGAATCAAGATAGTCATACCTGTGCTGTCGTAGAAGTGTTCCATGACATTACCAAAATTATCATCACGGAAGTGTCCACTTCCATGACGATAAATCGCGCGTCACAGAAGTGCTTTCGTCAAGGGTGACCGACACGTGGCATCCACTGTAACGGAACGCCGTTAAGCTATCGGGTCGGGTTTTGGATCCGATAACCCGTTAACAGCCCCGACCAATGGGAAATTTCCACGTGTAAAATTCTTATTGGCCTGACGAAACACGTGTCAGCTCGTCAGTGGGTCAGAGAGGCGCCTATGATATGTCGACACGTGGCACGGCCCAACAGAGGCCCATTCCTGTGAAAAGGCCGGCCGCTTGACTTGGTCAAAAGGTGGAGGGCCGGCCCAAGGAAAGCCTGTTAACGGCCTATTCGCATATAGCCCATTAACAGCCCGCTAAGCCCAGGCCCGTTACGCCCAATCTGAATTAGGCCCAGTAGCGTCATCTGGGCCGTCCAATATGATTCCAGCCTGTTTTCACTTCTGGCCCATGTATAGCCCATGACGTCTTTTGGCCCATATGAAGCCCTTTGTAACTCTTGGCCCATTAGCGGCCCGTGCTGAAACTGGCCCGTAATGAACAGTGTATTACTTTACACCCATTAACGCCCCGTGGTGAAACTGCCCATAATGAATAGTGTATCACTTTATACCCATTAGCGGCCCGTTATTCCATTGGGCCGTTTCCAACCCAAGTTAACTTTCGGCCTTCTGAGGGCCCATTTATTCTTGGGCTCATTTGCAGCATTCGGTTATTTACGGCCCATTACTGTCATTTTCTGCTTGTGGGCCAAATTCAGCCCGTCGTTACAGTCGGCCCGTTTGTGGTCTGTTAATACGTTGGGCCGTTTTCATAGCATCATCAAATACGGCCTATTAATGATGGCCCGTTACGGTCGGCCCATGAACGGACGATTCCAACTCTAGACCGTTTACGGCCATAATGCGGCCTGTTATTGGCCCATGTTTAGCCAATCGATCATACGGCCCATATAAGGCCCATTGATGATACGGCCCGTAGAAGGCCCATTGTTTCTCTGGCCCATAGAAGGCCCACTGTTTCTATGGCCCGTAGGAGGCCCAGTGTCACTACAGTAAATATTAGCCCAAAGTTATTGTGGCCTAGTTTTAAAAAATAGGTTATTGCAGCCACTAGTTAACCGCGGAAAAAGAACTGCAATGACTACAAGCAAACAAATAAACAAGACAACAAGGAAATAAATAAGCAAGCAACTAACGCTAGGCTATCACGGCTATTATACATATTACATCCGCTGGGCATCAAAGTTCGCCACCAGTGCAAATATAGGGAACAAAGCAGCATATCATATACACTGGCCGTCAAAATTGGCCACCAGTGCAAATAAACGCGGCAGCAAAACAAGAGCATAACTGAAACAACTTCAGAAGAGCTCAAGAAACGTTATCCTGGGTATCCACCATGCTGGCAATAAGCTTAGCAAGCTGATTAGCTTTGTCTTGCTTGGCGCTAAAATCCTCCAACGCTTGCTGTTGCACCAGAAAGTATGCATCTGAATGCTCCAAGGACTTCCGCAGTCCTTCCGCTTCTTGTCGCAGCACATCTGATTGATGTCTTTCAGCTTGTAGTTGAGACTCAAGAAACCGAACTGATTCAGACAGTGAGTTTGAATAGCTTGTGCAAGCGGTAGTGGCCAGTAACTCCAACACTAAACCAAGAGAGGATGTGTCACTATCCTGAACCTTATCTGCATTACTTCCTTTACCGTTGCTTAATAAGGCACTCTTCCCCAATATTCTGTCAGCATTCTAAAAGAAGAAACAAGCAGACACATAACAAGTTTAGCATGTACTACTATATGAAACTCATTTCGGTGAACCAGTTCATTGGTAAGGTGGACAGGATTAAACTACCAAGTCTTCGATTGCCAAGTACTAGTACATAATAAAAGCATCAAACAAACATATATCTATGTCCTATGGTAGCAATGTAATCTTAGATTAGAACAATTGTTCTTCAGGTTTAGGCACTTGTTCTACATGAACAGAGTACAATAAGACGCAAGAATATAATACTTAAAAATAGAAAATGAGCTCATAGACCTTACCACAATCTTGGTTCAGGACCAGTACAGAACAAGGCGTTCCCAGTCATCGTGCAGTAAATGTGTCTCAGGAGAACGTAAGGGAATTTGATGAGTTTCTTTGCCGGTGAAGTACATTTTCTTCAGGTAATTCCGATACTGCCACCAAGAATTCTTGAAGATAGCAGAGGTATTAGCACAGGTTACCTCATCTTGAGTTTCCAAATCGGTCCTTCTCTATAGAGAAAAATGGGAAAATTTGCTGTATTATAACCATCATGGAGGTAGGATGTATGGGACGAAGCAAAGTAATTGCCATGAATAACATTACTTACACATAACTCCTGGACAAACACCTGCAACTGGCATTTTCCTTCATCTTCAGTATAATATTTCCAAGATGGGAAGATACGCACATACGATTTAACAACATCAAATGAGATAGATGCTAAACTACGACTAGCTGGTTGTGTTTCCTCCACAGGAATAGGCGTATTAACTGGTGGAGTTGGGGTTCGCCGTGATAGTACTAGCCCTTTGGGCACTGGAGCTGTCTTACTAACTGCTCTTGTTTGGGAGCTCTGTGGTGGAGATGGTGCTATGTCAACAAGAACTGGGTTACTATCGGCTGGGGTTGGGGTTAGATTGGGTGAAGTTGGTTCTCTGCCCATCATAGTAGGGGTACAATCTGTGAGAGTTTGGGTTATGTGTGGTAGGGCTTGTTCTTGTGCATGTACAACCGTGGTGCTATCTCCACCAAGAGGTAGCACTATTTTATTCGAAGACCGTGTTTTTAGTCCGCTAGATACTAGCATCACCCGCTCCAATTCAAATGGCTGATAAACAGGAAACATAGTTGAATGTACAGACATTGTATGAGAGACGGATGCAATAGATAGTGTGGAAAAAAGAGGGCATGAAATATTTGACATGTATATTGTTTAACTAAAACGGATAGCATGACATAATTTCACATATGTGATGTCTATCTAAACTGGATAGCATAGCATAACATAATTCAAAGATATGATGAATAACTAAACAGGATCGCATGACATAATTCACCTACATGTTATCTAAGTAATCAGGATCACATCATTTAATTCACATATGTGATTTATATGCTAAATAGAGGGCATTCGATATGATGTCTAAACTAAGAACATGGTGTTGAATATTGTGTATATGATGTCTAAAGTATGCAATGCAAGACACTGTATGCATGATATGAGCAGTATAACCGTGCCAAGTTAGAGCATACACCTCAGTGGGGGAATAGGATTGGTCATCTGTCTCTGAATCCATATCTGAGGAGCTATCGGGACCCAACAAGAGATCTCCTTCGACAGGTAGCACTGTCTGCTCTGAAGGCCTTGTTTTCACTCCAGATTTTCCATCTCCCACCCAAATGGCTGATTCACAGGAAGAGTAGTTTAATGTACAAACATTGTCGACAAATGGAAATGTAATGAAGAAAAGGAAGGGCAAGATATCATTCAACTATATGATGCCTGGTTAAACAGGATGGCATTGCACATTTCACATATATTATGGCTGGCTAAAAGACATGAGACTGCATAATTCCCATATATGATATAGAAACTAAACAGGTGGCATTACAGACCATGTCTAAACTAAGCAGATGACATATATGATGTCAAAAGTAGGCACTGCAAGGCAACATATGCATGATATGACTAACATCATCATGCCAAGGTAGATCAAACACCTTGGGGGGTAAATAGGAGTGGTCAGCGGCGTCTGAATCCGCCTCAGAACAGATATCTTCCTCTAGATTACAATCTGGAGAGGGGTGGGGAGGGTTTGCCATTGAACCCACCATGGAGCGATGTCTGCATGACATTGTATTGCCGCGCAAAACTCTTCTCTTTTTCTCTACATGTTCAGCATGACTGTGTACAATATCTGACATGCATATGAAAAAAATATGGTGAGATTATGTAAGGAGAGCATGCAAAAATTTAGAGTGATGGTTACAACCAGTGGATCGATCTTTTTCCATTGAACCAAAATAGCCCTAATGGATCGATGTGAATGTATAGTAATAAGTGATGCAACTAGTGTACAACCTCTTTGCCGTAGCCGTGTAGACCTCAGCATCATTGGGTTGGTCGCTGAAGCAGTTGAGGCAGAGGTGGCTATCGGAGGTGTGGAGGAAGATCTAAGGAATCTGTAGACGGCGTCCAAGGCACTGCTCTATTTTGATGGATCGTTCTGTCGCTGGAGCAGCTCCGGTGAGCCGTAAGACGTCAAGGCTGAAGCAGCACAAGACAGACATCGTCAATCTCAAGTGGGATTCTAATAGCATCTCCAATAGATGATGTAAAATGGATGTAAAATTAACATCACCAAAAACCACCTGACTATAACAGATGAGGTAAAAACTGTTGACTCTGAACTTAACTGTCGAAACTGAAATTTACTGTGGAATATGAATGCTACTGTCGAAACTGAACGCAATGGTAGTAGAGAGGCACTTGAATGTAGTTTAGGGAGGGCCTACAGTTCATCTTCAACCTGCACCCCCCCTGAGCTGCCAGCCACCACCGGCCGAACTGCCGGCCCCAGCGCCGCCTCGCCGCCCCGAAACAACTCGCCACCGCCGCCCCAGCCAGCCCTCTAGCACCCCCCCCACCATGAACCCTAAGATAGATAGTGGGGTAATTCTCGGGCTATCTCAACCCCATGATAGACGAGGTTAAGGTGGCGCTGTGGGGATGGAGCAGCCGCTATAGACGAGGCGATCGTCGGAGCAGCTCCTTGGAGGTGGAGGACGGGGCGGATGAACCGGCTTGACAGCGAGATGGATGACGGATCCTCATCCAGGGAGGTGGATGAGGGACGTCGAGCTGTTGTGGTGGACAATGTCGTCGGGGAAGAGGCTCCGACCGGGTAGCGGTGATGTGGCGGACGGAGAAGGGTGGGGTTTCACGGCTGGAGCAGAGAGGTTATGCCGGCCTGGGATTTCGAATGGCGAAAAGGGGGCGATGGGAGGGGTGAAGCAAGACTTAGGAACACGCTTCTCCAAAATGTAGGGTGTGTTACAAAATTACCCCCACCGATTTGAACTAGCGGCCCTTTCCGCTCAGGGTTAGAAGGGGGATTTCGTGTGTCGGGATTTGGCAGCTGGAGGGAGTTTTCGCGCGCGTTGTAATTTTGGGATAGCAAGGCGCGGGTTGTGAAGGCGCCAGTTTTTGGAGCACGATATCTGAATTTTCGGAATATAACAAGACGCGGGTTGAATTTTAGGGACAAGCCTAACGTGTCGTCATATTGTACTTGTACATACCAAATCAATTCGCACTTCCCTCAACCAAAAATAAAACGAAAAAAATAAAACTATTCACACCACACAAAGAGGGAGTCTTGCCCCGTTTTACTATACAAATGCTATTCAAAGCTACTCCCTCCTTCCATCTATATAGGGCCTAATGCGTTTTTCGATGCTAACTTTGACCAAACATTAGAGCAATGATATATGACATGCAACTTACACAAAGCACACAGTTAAATTCGTCTGTGAAAGGTTCTTTCAATGATATAATTTTCACATTGTGCATGTCATGTACTATTAATCTTGTCAATAGTCAAAGGCGGTCCTAAAAATCTCATTACACCCTATATGTATGGAAGGAGGGAGTATGAATCCATGTTATGTCCGATTAATTTTTTTCGCTTGCTGTATAATGCATGTAACCTACTCATACCAACATTTTAGTGCATTCCAAATGACTATACTACCGCTGCAATTCGAACCAAATTTGAATTCGTTTCTCTATTTCAATAAGAATCTACAATCATGATTGTTGCCAACTTCAACCATCAAAGTTTCCTTGCTATCCGCCAGATACAAATCAGACGGCCTCTAATGCAGGATGGCAGGCACACCATCATCAATAACTCCGTTTTTATAAGAGTAGAGATAAAATATATTAAATGTAGTATACCATCTTCATAACCACACCATGTTTATCACCGTTATATATATTCACACATCCGTCAGTTTTAAACACTATGATAAATGCTTCAAATATCCGAATTCGCTTTTTATAATGAAGTATATATGATCTCTAAGACTCTTTTACACCCACACAACCCTCTTATCTTTGTAGCTAGCGCTAACTTTCCCTTGTGCATGCACACACCTGCATCCATCTCACCCTCCCTCAGCATTCTCTAGCTCCATCGCGCAAATTCATGTTTTCACTTTAGGTCATTCACCCACGGTGTGTGTAGGCCCCCCAGCTCCTTCTTTATGGCACACATCGATCGATATGCCTGTCTAGCCAGGTGTGCCTAGCACAAACACAAGCTTCATCTCTTCTCTTGTCACCGTCCATGCCTCACTCCCACCACTCTTTCCATCGTTCTCGTACTCGCACACTCCTCCCCCTCGATATAGTATGACTCTCGTACCACCTCCTACATGCATCCCTCTCTCTCTCTCTATCCTTCTCCTCGTGCCTCATTTGCTTCTAACACACACATGCATGTATACTGATCGATCTCCCAACATATACCTAGATCGACTTTAACTACCCCCCATCGATCGACGTACCTCACAAGTCATGTCTCTCCTTTCTCTTACAAAGGGCGATTGATCTTCCTATGTAGTTATGTCTGCTTACCACAGCCACATCATCCCCCCTCATCATTTGTGCATGCCTCCTGACCCGTCTCTCACACGCACGTGCACAGACAACAAGCAGCCATCTCCTCTCTTATTGATATTGCGGGCGTGCCCTCCGTTTGTCTAGCAAGCCTATCCCACCATTTTTTAGAAGCAACTCCACTACCACCCCCTCCAACACTGTAGCTCTATCTCTCTCCCAACCTTATTCATCTCCTGCACATATGCATGGATGCCGATCGATCTCCCTTAATACATGAGGCAGATCGATGTCCTTAATACATGAGGTAAGCCTCTCTCCTCCTCCACACATATACCAGCCATTGTACCTCTATAGTTAATTGGGCCTCCCTCTTCCCCCACCACACACCGATAGTCGAGCGCTGCAGGTAGGTATCCATGCCACAGAGACAAACTGCACATGTCCCATCTCACGTTCCAGTAGGCCAGCCACTCTATATCTTTGACGTGGGCACACACAAATTCGATGGCACTCTTTATCGATCGCGCACGCGCACACACACACATCATCCCTCTCTTCGATTCTATGGACACCTCAAGCCGATGATACCTCCACTCTCTTCTCGTGGATCGCCCCCTCTATATATATGTTATATCCAGGACTCTATTTCACACACATTGCATATGTTAAATTTTTCGATTGACGCCCCCCCAAAAAACACTCTCAAGAACCCACACACTATATCTCTCTAGGTTTGTATCTCTCTCACACAACCCACGTAGGTGGTGTACGTATACAAGAAGAGAATAGGTGCACCGTGCACGTACTCATGCTTCGTGCCCAGCCACACCCGCGTGGGTACACGGTGAAGCTCATTTCTTTATGAAATGGCAGCCCATGTGCTAATTTGAATGCCTGTAGCGGTTGTTTACCTAGGGAGGTCGTGTACCATGCGTGCACAAAACAAAGTTCGACTTGACGCGTTGCCGTGTTATTTTTAAATAAAGTTATAGCGCTCAATGGCACGTACACAGAATATAAAACGATTTTTATGGAGGAAAATGTAGTCCGCTCTTCAGAGTATCTCACACAAGGCTCCGGTGGCCTCTCTCTCTCACCGTTGGTCACTGATCCGGCCGCATCCCGTCCGCCGGGGGAAAGGAAGTGCGGTGGCCTCTCTCTCTCTCTCACCATTGGTTACTGATCCGGCCGCATCCCGTCCGCCGGGGGAAAGGGAGTGCGGTGGCCTCTCTCACTCTCTCACCATTGGTCACTGATCCGGCCGCGTCCCATCCGCCGGGGGAAAGGGAAGAAGTGCATCGTTTCTCCGTTAGACGGCGCCGAGGCAGCACGTCCCGATTTGCGGTACACGCCGTTCTCTCTGACCAAGCTCCGGCGCGGTAGGGCCTACGCCACCTACGCGCAGATTCCGCCCACCGCCGCTCACCTAGTTACATCCCGACGACCTCTAGGTATCCCCTCCGGCCTTGCCCCCTGCCCGTTTTCCCACGTCGCTGCATGTGGATCTTCCACAGTTCTTTGCCCAAAACGTAGCTCGTCCGGCGTACTTTCCATATTACATTCTCGTCCTCACACCGCCTTAGACAAACACAACCGTGTTGTTATCTTCCCTTAGGACAAAGAATATGCTTCTTTTTTGTCGTCGCATGTTTCATCAACTGTTATTGGCCAGTAATTGTTTCCTTTCTACCTCTTTTTTGCAAACAGGGCTATCCATTTCACCTCGTTGCTATTGCGACCTTTTGGTGAACTGCACAAATCTCTTTTTTCTTAAGAGTGTTTTATGCAGTTGTACTGAAATGTCACACGGGCAACGTCTCTACATTTCAGTGCGACTACACAAAGGGAGATTTGTTTTGCTCTATCCTCCTCATCCAACTCCGAGCCTAATCTTCTCCAACTAGTTAGTCTTAAGAGAGACTACAAAGGTGACCGGCTTCTATTTGTGTGTTTATTGTTTCATCAGCAGTCCTCTATTATCGTAATCACACTTGATATCTTTGGAATAGGGACGCTCAACTCTATTTTAGTGGAACTGCACAAAATGATCAGAATGTTGCATGCTCCAAACAGCTACTTTTTTCCCAACATGCCTTGTTGATTTAGACAGAGCTGCGGGGACGTTGCTGCCAATGAAAGCATGGATCAATTTTAGTTTAACACCTTCTCACAACTTTGTCTTCAGTTGTGATGTAATTATTAGCTCTGATCTGCTAATAATTAACATGCATTAGCAAGGAAGTTAGTTTTTTATTGTTTCCGAAAGAGCATCGATGGCAAGACACGCGACACAAAAGCTGAAAGCTCACACCATTGTACAATTTCATGTCACTAGAAAATTATTTGTATAGTACGTCAATTATGTAAACAAATGATGGAAGCTTGATAGCATTGCCAGAAGCCTCTTCATCATCCGGGTCCATGTGCCATGCACAAAATTATACTCCTTTGTTCCTAAATATTTTTCTTTTTACAAATTTCAAACGGGCATATTTTAGAGTGTAGATTCACACATTTTGCTTCGTATGTGTACTCCCTCCGTTCCTAAATATTCTATTCGTCTTAACAGAGATTTCAACGAGTGACTACATACGGCGCAAAATGAGTGAATCTACACTCTAAAATATGTCTATATACATCCTATGTGCTAGTCCATTTGAAATCTCTAAAAAGACAAATATTTGAGTAGTCACTCGTTGAAATCTCTAGAAATACAAATACTCCAGAGTATATTTAGGAACCGAGGGGGTTGTGCACAACCGCATGGGAGACTCAGCCCGGTCGTTGCGCTGCATTAATAGTGAGCAATGAGCATTCAAATCATAAGCCCCACCTTTCCCACTGTAAGTTGCTCTAAAGAAGCAACCATCAATACACTCTTCTTTGAATGCGCTCATACTACTCCATCCATCACTGTTTATACAGCACGCTTCAGAAAAAAGAAAAAAAATCTGTGGGGCCAAGGCGACTAGCGATCGGCCTGAAAATATCAGTGGTAGTTATAGCACAGCGTCTATTACTAGAGGGAATAATGCGTACACACATGCAAGCAGTGCTTCCACCCCGGGTACACACATGCATGCACTCCATAGTAGTACAGTACATGGAGAGAAAATTGTGGACTTGATTGCGGTTACCACGCCCTAATTAATTGAGCATTAAACCAAACACGTCTAAAGTCTCTCTGGTGGTGGAAATGCATTGAGAGAAATGCATCATAATGAAGCGCGCTCTGTAAACTGTGATAGAGGGTGGAGTAGTATGAAGGTGCAAAACCAAGTACGCATACTAGTACTACGCTTGGCTCTTTTCCCCTTCGTGAAGTCGAACAATGATGGTACTCCGCATGTTGGGTACTACAGTGTATGCCTCTGACAATCTGACACCGAATGGACTGATGCATGTCCACAGAGGGTAGGTTGCATTAGTCAGAAGGCATAAGCGGGCTTCACCTTGTCCCGCAAGCTTGATGGGACACACCAAAAAGTAGTGCTAGTCCATACTCCCTCCTTTCCGGTTAATATGGCTTAATCTTTTTTGCGGGTAAATGAGAGAGCTTTATTCATATATAAGCATTCTTAGGACGATCAGCAAAGACACTGGTCACTAGGAAGCGAGGTACCCCGCAAAAAATAAGTAGGAAGCGACGTGTTTCATCAAGATAGCTCTTGGCCACATTCAAAGTGCAGCAAGCACGGTTCGCACGAAGATGCGCCGAAAGGTTTCCTGACCTGTTTACATGCTGAATAACAAAAAAAGAGGAAATATTACTGAGCGCTACTATTTGTAACAGGATATGAGCCAGAATTAAACGAGAATTGTGGCGAGTGTTCCATGTAATCAACTTCCATTATCACATGCGAGAACCCTCGAAGAGAACCAAATGTGTTGAAGATTGCTTTATCACATTTTAAAATTACACTAGTGTAGAACCGGGCAATAGCACCGGTTCGTAAGGCCCTTTAGTGCCGGTTCGGTAACCGGCACTAAAGTGTGGGCACTAAAGCCCCCCCCCCCTTAGTACCGAATCAGCACAAACCGGTGCTAAAGGGCAACCACGTGGCACGAGCCAGCTCCGGGGGTAGGGAGCCCTTTAGTACCGGTTGGTGACACCAACCGGTATTAAAAGGTTGGGGGGTTTGGGTTTATGATTTATTTTTCATTTAATTTTGTGTTTTCCATTTAATTCTTTTTCATTTGCTGGTATCTTACGATGCTACATATTGTACACGTTATGCATATATATAAATATAATGTCTAGTAGAACAGATCATATATATATATCATCGAATGTCTCACAACCACCATTATAATTAATTCACACATAGATACACACATGTATATATGTATACAATTAGGTAGCTATATACAATTTCTCCTAATTGGTGCCTTTGGAGCCAGTGGCATTAGCCTAATTGGTGCCTTCGGAGCATGATGACAATTGGAAGTGGTTCATGGGGGCGGTAGCGGGTAATAGTATTCTCCTTTGGGATCTATGACCTGGTCGAGCAAAAATCCCGCTATTTCCTCTTGATGTGCTTGTACGCACTTCGTTGGTAGGAGCTTCTCCCACACCTCTGTGAACTGTTAAGAAGGAGATCAATATGCATGTGTATTAGTTGTGTGACTAGATATCGATAATGGTGTAAAACTTGTGAATAGTGTTCTGACAAACGTACCCATTCCTGTCTTTGAGATGTGCTCCTTACGGACGCCATCATGCAAATGTTCTCGCAAATGCATTATGCACACAGATCAGTCCCCTGCGCCTACTCAAGGGCCTTTACGAGAATGGAATTTGATCAGATAATAATTAATCAAGCATGATAATTAAAGAGATGGCAGCTAGCTAGCTAGTACTACTTAATTACTTACCTTGGGTCGAAACCATTTCAGATCTGCACGCACACATGTTTGCATGTCTTAATTAAGCAGGCATATGTAAGCAAAAACATGTAGCTAGCTAGTAGGCAAAAACAGAGAATTTGTAGTATAAGACAGTGTGACTCACTGGAAGTTGTAAGGAAGTAGTATATCTTCATTGGTATTGAGGCGCTTCAAGAACTCTAGCATGCTTTCCTCTACACTTTTTTCATAATATGCATCTAATTTCCATGTGTAATCATTAACGGTATTTGGGTTAATGAACCCGATGCCATAGCGTCCACCTTTTTTCATTTCGTACATCTTCATCCTGCATAATACCACAAAAAAGAATATAGTGAGGATAATTACAGGTAATGATTGATCAACATGATCACTACAGCTAGCTTGAGACTTAAAATACAAAAAGAAATCACTTACAGACAATAGAAACTAACGATAGATTTGTCGAGTGCGTCTTGATTGTATAACTGAAATAGTTCTGAATACTCAACGGCCACAGCTTTCTCATGGTAGTAACGATCCTTCTTGACATTCACCATGAGGGACTCTCGATTGGAAATCTTGGTAATGTTCATGTACCATTGATGCAATTCATACATTCTCGTTGGGAGCTTCTTGACCTCGTCTGGCTCGACCAAAGGTTGGCCCCGGACATATTTCCGTTTTATTTCCTCCTTTGTAAGCAGAGGCATTGGCTCGATCTCGAGGAGTTGTCCAACAGTGATCTTGAGGATTTCAGCCTGCCTTATATGCTCCTTGGTTATTACCACATCACCCAGCTGGGGAACGTTAACGGTTTGCCCACAATAATATTGGGCGCGTGTACTCTTTTGTGTTGTTGGCACAACAAGCGGGGGGATTGATTGCGCCGCCGGTTCTCCCAGCTGGGGAACGGTTTTACCGCATTTTTTGCCAGTTGATTTACTCGAGCTCGAGCTCACCTCTTTCTGTAGACATGCTCGATTTAACTTCCTGATGTGGTGCTCATAGTCTTTGTCAACAGGCTTCGGAGATGGTGGTCTAGCCATACGAATGAAGTGGTCAATCTTTTCCTCAGGCACTTTCTCCCTTGGCGGCGGTGGCGGTTTCGGTGCAAAATGGGCTTCCACCTCGGCCTTCGATATGGCTGCGTTTTCCTCCTCAGACTTGTCATAACGCCTCTGCGGAAGAGGCGCGAGGCTGCTTGGACCATATTGAAATCGCTTGCCTCCGCCTGTACCTCCCGTACTACCTCGACTTGTACCGATACACACCCTAGCTGCGGCGGCTCTCTTTCGTGATTGCCGAGGCAGCGGAAACGGCTGACGTGGCTGAGTTGGACGAGGAGGAGTGGCCTGGAGTTGTGCGAGACTTGAGGAGGAGTGGCCTGAAGTTGTTCCGAACTTGGAGGAGGAGTGGACGTCTGACGCTGTGTCGGACTTGGAGGAGGAGTGGCCTGACACTTTGCCAAACTTGGAGGAGGAGGAGTGGCCTCACGCATTGGTGGACTTGGAGGAGCGGGAGTCTGCTGACTCGGTGGCGGACTTCGACGAGAAGTCGGGTGACGCGGTGTCGATGGCCTTTGAAAGAGGATGCAATCCTTTCTCCATAGGATGAGAAGATGTATGGCCTCTCCCAATGTGTGCTCGTCGTCACCTCCAGGAATGTCAAGCTGTAGCCCCGAATATTGGTCCACCACCTCATCAACCAAGACACGAGCATAGCCCGCTGGAATCGGGTTGCAATGGAAGGTTGCCTCGGGGGGATTTGTAAAAGTAACGGCGTCCGCCACCTTCATGGATATGTTCTTCATTTTGAAGTGTAGCTCGCAGTTAGTGTTCTCCATGATGTCATCCACGGGGTATCTATCCAGCATTGCGTCGCCTGGGGCGGAACCCACGCTGCTTCTCGGCATGGATGGGGCGGTGCTATCCAATGCTGGATCATCCGCTAGCTGCTACAGCTGCTGAGACCCCCTTTCCTGGCTAAGTGAGTCGATCTGCTCCTGCTGCCGCTGGAATTTGACTGCCAAGTCCGCGTGCGCTGATTCTAGGCCTTGAAGGCGTTCATAGTCCAGCTTCCTCTGCTCCTCCTCCATCTTCCTCTTCTTCTCCTCCGCAATCTTCTTTCTCGAACGGGTTATGTAGTTGGCGTTCCAGTCCGAAAACCCCTCATACCACGGAATAACGCACTTGCCTCTTGTTCTTCTCGGGTGTTCAGGATTTCCCAGGGCACGCGTAAGCTCGTCGTTCTCTTTGTTGGGCTGGAACACCACCGATCGAGCCTCTTCTATTGCAACAAGTAGCTTATCGTCGGCTCCGTTCAGACATGCCTTCTTCGAAACTTTGCCTGTCTTCGGGTCCAACTCCCCCACATGCGCATAGAACCAAGTCCTGCACCTGGGGGGGCAGCTCCTAGTAACCGGAGAGACACCTGCATCCTCCATCTCTTTCTCAGACTTATCCCACTTAGGCATTGCCACCGCGTAGCCACCTGGCCCAGCTTATGGAACTTACCCTTTTTTTCGGCATTCTTCTTGTTTATTCTCAACCGTTCCTTAGCTAATTTCCGAATCCTTGAATTTCATGAAATCGTCCCAATGAGCACTTTGCTTCTCTAGTGTTCCCTCGAATACTGGAGTCTTCCTTCCTCCCTTGACGTACTTGTCCCATAGACGATTCTTGTGGTTGTTGAATGCAACCGCCATCTTCCTAAGAGCAGCGTCCTTGACTTTCTCCACATCTGCATCTGTGAAATGATCTGGCAGGGTGAAATGTTCCATGAGAGTTTCCCAAAGCAGACCTTTTTTGTCTGTCGTCGACAAAAGTAACATCTGGACTTGGCTTTGCTGGCTCTCTCCATGCTTGAAGGGAGATCAGGAGTTGGTCCTTCACAAGAACTCCGCACTGACGAATGAACTTGTCCGCAATCTTCTTAGGCGCTAATGGTTCGCCATTAGGTTTGATGGCCTCGATATTGTACTTTACGCCCTCCTTCAACTTTTTGTTTGGGCCTCGTTTCTTGTTGCCTGAAGATTTGCTCGATCCGGATGGCTGAAAGAAGAAAGATCGATTCGTTAATATATCTTCAAGTCATTTAAAACATGTGATGATCACCAGATGCCTGCTTATATAAATATATATACCTCGCCGGTCTTTGTTGTTACAAGATCAACATTTTCTTCGTCATCATCACAATCATAGTTCATGACTTCATTAATTCGGTCGTCGCGATTGAATATCATATCACCCTCCCGGTGTTGTTTATAAATTCGGAGCCATCATAATCTTTTTCATTCTGATCATCATCTGGCCCGCGAGGATGGCGTATGATATCAAACAGGGTCTCTTCACCCTCTCTGCCGGTATTGTCCGCCATAGCTTTTATTTAATTAATCCAAAAGAAATATAAAACAATTTAGTATTCAAATTAAAATGCATGGATGCAATCAATTAATAAGGAAAAACTGAATCAATCATAGTACATAATAACACTAGTAGAAAACAGGGCTATGGTCCAGGCCGCATCAGCCCATTAGTCCCGGTTCAGTCTAGAACCGGGACCAATGTGGGCATTGGTCCCGGTTCGTGAGCCCAGGGGGCCGGCCGGGCCACATGGGCCATTGGTCCCGGTTCATCTGGACCTTTTGGTCCCAGTTGGTGGGATGAACCGGGACCAAAGGGCCTCCCTCCTGGCCCACCACCATTGGTCCCGGTTGGTGGCTTGAACCGGGACCAAAGGCTCCCCTTTAGTCCCGGCTCATGCCATGAACCGGGACCAATGAATTGCGTATATATACCCCTCGACCGCGAGCAGAGCACAGTGCTCTGTTTTTTCTGGCCGAGGGGGAGAGGGCTTTGTGGTGCTCTAGCTCACCTCCTATGCACATGAGGTGTTCGATGGAATGCCCGAGCCACACTACTTAAGCTTTCTCCTCTCGAAGCTCGACCTCCAAGCTCCATTTTCCTCAAGATTTGTCTAGATTTAGCGGTCCGTCATGCCCCGTCCCCGTCTTCACCGCCGTCGATCACCCGCGCCGATCTCATCACAGACAGCACCGTGGTGAGCCTCTTGTTCTTATCTTCTTTCTGAAAGGAAAAATATTCTTACTTGTATGTTTAGATAGATACTAGTATCATTTTCTTACATTTATTATTGCATCTTATATAGTGCGATGGTTTTGGTATCCGCCCCCGTCGGCCCTCGTCCTGTCTATGATTCGGATTTGGTATGTATATTATCTTTATAACTATTGGTTCATTTATTGTTTATGAAAATTATGCCGACCAACGTGACATAGATTTTATTTATCTAGGATGTATGTGAATCGGAAATGCCAACTGACCCTATTGTCGAGAGGTTAAATTTAGTTGAAGAAGAAAACAATTTGTTGAAGGAAAAAATAAAAAAAATTGAGGAGGAGAAGATGATATTGGAGTTGCATGTTGCGGATGTCGTCGATGATCACAAGATCAAGATGGATGCAATGCGCTTGAAGATTAGAAAGATTAGAAAATATGCCATTCATACCGAGGCTTGGTATCATTATGCCGTTGGATCAATTGTTACCTTGGTTGCGATTATGATCGCATTTGTTTTCACATTGAAATGTTTTACATAGTTTCAATGTATGGTTTATTTAATTAGATGCTCTGGAGAGCTATATGTTGTTAGATGAGAACTATGTATGCACTTTGGTTTTAATGTGATGATGAACTTCTATTAATTTGGACACTTAATTATATATAATGCACGCAGATGAACCGGCAATGGATGTATGGTGACAGACACACCCGCGAGTACATTAAGGGCGTGCATGAGTTTCTCGATGCGGCTGAGGCAAACAAGCAGAATGGTTTTATGTGTTGTCCATGCACTGAATGTGGGAATACGAGGTCTTTCTCTAACCGGAAAATCCTTCACTCCCACCTGCTTTACATGGGTTTCATGCCACACTATAATGTTTGGACGAGGCACGGAGAAATAGGGGTTATGATGGAAGAAGGCAAAGAAGAAGAGTACGATGAAAACTATGTGCCCCCTGAATACGGTGATGCTGCAATGGGGGGAGGTCGTGAAGATCAAGAGGAACCAGACGATATGCCCAATGATGCTGCCACAGGTGAAGCTGCTGAAGATCAAGAGGAACCAGACGATGTGCCCGATGATGATGATCTCTGCCGGGTCATTGTCGATGCAAGGACGCAATGCATTAGTCAAAAGGAGAAGCTGAAGTTCGATCGCATGTTAGAGGATCACAAAAAAGGGTTATACCCCAATTGCGAAGATGGAAACACAAAGCTCGGTACCGTACTGGAATTGCTGCAGTGGAAGGCAGAGAATGCTATGGCTGACAAAGGATTTGAGAAGCTACTGAAAATATTGAAGAAGAAGCTTCCAAAGGATAACGAATTGCCCGACAGTACATACGCAGTAAAGAAGGTCGTATGCCCTCTAGGATTGGAGGTGGAGAAGATACATGCATGCCCTAATGACTGCATCCTCTACTGCGGTGCATACAAGGATCTGAACGCATGCCCGGTATGCGGTGCGTTGCGGTATAAGATCAGACGAGATGACCCTGGTGATGTTGACGGTGAACCCCTCAGGAAGAGGGTTCCTGCGAAGGTGATGTGGTATGCTCCTATAATACCACGGTTGAAACGTCTGTTCAGAAACGAAGAGCATGCCAAGTTGATGCGATGGCACAGTGAGAACCGAAAGAAAGATGGGAAGTTGAGAGCACCCGCTGACGGGTCGCAGTGGAGAAAAATCGAGAGAAAGTACTGGGATGAGTTTGCAAAGGACCCAAGGAATGTATGGTTTGCTTTAAGCGCGGATGGCATTAATCCTTTCGGGGAGCAGAGCAGCAATCACAGCACCTGGCCCGTGACTCTATGTATGTATAACGTTCCTCCTTGGATGTGCATGAAGCGGAAGTTCATTATGATGCCAGTTCTCATCCAAGGCCCTAAGCAACCCGGCAACGAAATTGATGTGTACCTAAGGCCATTAGTTGAAGAACTTTTATAGCTGTGGAATGGAAACGGTGTACGTATGTGGGATGAGCACAGACAGGAGGAATTTAACCTTAAGGCGTTGCTGTTCGTGACCATCAACGATTGGCCCACTCTCAGTAACCTTTTAGGACAGACAAACAAAGGATACCACGCATACATGCACTGTTTAGATGACACTGAAAGTATATACCTGGACAAATGCAGGAAGAATGTGTACCTGGGCCATCGTCGATTTCTTCCGACCAACCATCAATGTCGAAAGAAAGGCAAGCATTTCAAAGGCAAGGCAGATCACCGGAAGAAGCCCGCCATGCGCACCGGTGATCACGTGCTTGCTATGGTCAATAATTTACACCACGTAATCTTTGGAAAGGGTCCCGGTGGACTAGCTGTTCCGAATGACGCTGAGGGACACGCACCCATGTGGAAGAAGAAATCTATATTTTGGGACCTACCCTACTGGAAAGACCTAGAGGTCCGCTCCTCAATCGACGTGATGCACATGACGAAGAACCTTTGCGTGAACCTGCTAGGCTTCTTGGGCGTGTATGGGAAGACAAAAGATACACCTGAGGCATGAGAGGACTTGCAACGTTTGCACGAAAAAGACGGCATGCCTCCGAAGCAGTATAAAGGTCCTGCCAGCTACGCTCTTACGAAAGAAGATAAAGAAATCTTCTTTGAATGCTTGCTCAGTATGAAGGTCATGACAGGCTTCTAGTCGAATATAAAGGGAATAATAAATATGCCAGAGAAAAAGTTTTAGAACCTAAAGTCTCATGACTGCCACGTGATTATGACACAACTGCTTCCGGTTGCATTGTGGGGGCTTCTACCGGAAAACGTTCGATTAGCCATTGTGAAGCTTTGTGCATTCCTCAATGCAATCTCTGAGAAGGTGATCAATCCAGAAATCGTACCAAGGCTAAGGAGCGATGTGGCGCAATGTCTTGTCAGTTTCGAGCTGGTGTTCCCACCATCCTTCTTCAATATCATGACGCATGTCCTAGTTCATCTAGTCGACGAGATTGTCATCCTGGGCCCGTTTTTCTACACAATATGTTCCCCTTTGAGAGGTTCATGGGAGTCCTAAAGAAATATGTCCGTAACCGCGCTAGGCCAGAAGGAAGCATCTCCATGGGCTATCAAACATAGGATGCTATCGGGTTTTGTGTTGACTTCATTCCTGGCCTTAACAAGATAGGTCTCCCTAAATCGCGGTATGAGGGGAGACTGACTGGAAAAGGCACTCTGGGAAGAGACTCAATAATATGCAGGGACGGATATTCTTGGTCTCAAGAACACTAAACAGTTCTACAGAACTCTACCTTGGTGACCCCGTATGTCGATGAACACAAGAACAGTCTGCGCTCCAAACACCCGGAGCAGTGCGATGACTGGATTACATGTGAACACATCAGGACTTTCAACAGTTGGTTGGAAACACGTCTCAGAGGTGACAACACTGTTTGTGATGAGTTGTACTTGTTGTCCAGGGGACCATCTTTGACTGTATTGACTTACAAAGGATACGAGATAAATGGGAATACATTTTACACGATCGCCCAAGATCAAAAGAGCACCAACCAAAACAGCGGTGTCCGCTTTGATGCAGCAACCGAGAGCGGAAAGGACACATATTATGGTTACATAGTGGACATATGGGAACTTGACTACGGACCTGATTTTAAGGTCCCTTTGTTTAAGTGCAAATGGGTCAATCTGTTAGGCGGCGGGGTACAGGTAGACCCACAGTACGGAATGACAACAGTGGATCTGAAAAATCTTGGGTACACTGACGAACCGTTCGTCCTAGCCAATGATGTGGCACAGGTTATCTATGTGAAGGACATGTCTACCAAACCGAGAAAAAGAAAAGATAAGGAAGCAAATACATCACACGATGAGCCAAAGCGCCACATAGTTCTTTCAGGAAAAAGGGACATCCTGGGAGTGGACGGCAAGACAGACATGTCTGAAGATTATGAAAAGTTTCATGAAATTCCTCCCTTCAATGTCAAGGCTGACCCAAGCATCCTGATAAATAATGAAGATTATCCATGGTTACGGCGCAATAAGCAAATGACACAAGCGAAGAAAAAGTGAAGACTTTCTCCCGCAATAAGCAAATGCTATGTGGGTGAAATTATGATACCATCCCAACTTTCAACTTTTTCAGAGTTCATTTGAAATGCTTTCATGTTTTATGGTTCGAAACATTGATACTTCGAAAGTGATTGTCCATTTTGTACACGAAGTGCATCAAGTTTTTGTCGTAACCCTCTCTACTTTTTGGAACATGCTATGTGGGTGAAATGATGATACCATGCCAACTTTCAACCTTTTCAGAGTTCATTATATAAAAACAATCAATTAAAATATTATGTTATGATCAACTAAAATAAAACTATAATATTCTTCAATAGCAAAAAGAATATAATTTGTGTGACCTAAAATCAAACTATAAGTATTTAATTGTAAGTATAAATAAAAAATAAATAGCAAAGAAGAAAAAAATTCTAATTTTATAGTAAAGTTATTCATAAACTAGTGATTCACACAAATTTTTAAAAATTCAAGTTTAAACTATTTAAAATTTAAAACTAATGGCACTAACAGAAAGTTTATAATTTTTGTGACCTAAAAGCAAAAA
>NC_041384.1:5258824-5300596 GCF_002162155.2 Triticum dicoccoides | reverse complement strand
GTCGCCCTCGCCCTCACCGACCCCGAGCCCGTCCTCGTCGACGTTGCCCCCGACGCCGGCCGCCCGCGTCTCCTCCCCGATCCTTCCGGGAGAGGTAGCCCATCCTCTCCTTCCTTCCCTGCTCCAAATTTGCAAAATATTGATATGATGTAGATGTATGTGTGTATGTATGTATGAGTTGGGGAGAAAGTTTATAATTTTTTTTCATATATACTGTAGATGCATGTATGTATGATGAATTTTGATATTTTTTTGTTCATATATAATGTAGGTGTATATGTATGTATGGAATGATATCGATGGATGTATGTATATAGAACATTCGTAGAAAATATGACCAATGTCCCCCTCCGGTTCACTCGGGAACACTATTCGTAGAAGGAGAAGAAGAAGGAGAAGACGAGGAGAGGAAGAAAAGGAAGAGGAGAAGAAGAAAGGAATAGAGGAGAAGAAGAGAAAATTAGAATATATATTCTATTTTCTCTTTTCTCCTCTATTCCTTTCTTCTTCTCTTCTTTTTTTTCTTATTTTTTTTCTTCGACACATGGGGGGGGGTCGAGAACGTCGGACATTCATGAGAGAGGCGAGGAAGAAGGGGAAGAAGAGGGAGAAGAAGAGGAGAGGAAGAAGAGGAAGTCTTCTCCTCTATTTTTTCTTTTCTTCTTTTTTCTTCTTCTTCTTCCTCTTTATTTTATCGGGAACGAGGGTCGTCGAGAGGTCGAGGAGCGGTAGAGGAGAAACCCTAAATAGAAAGTATCGTCGGTGTGAGATACATGTACCGTCGGTGTCGGACACTACACCCACATCCCACAAGTGGCGCGGGCTTCGACGCCCACGTCACTTGTGGGACGTGGATGTAGTGTCCGACACCGAAGGCCACATGTATCTCACACCCACGATACTTGCTAGCTATTTAGGGTTTCCTCTACCGAAAAGAAGAGGAGAAATAAATAAGAAGAAGAAAAAAGAAGAAAAAGAAGAGGAGAAGAAGAAAGGAATAGTGGAGAAGAAGAGAAAATAGAATTTCTATTTTCTCTTCTTCTCCACTATTCCTTTCTTCTTCTCCTCTTTTTTTCTTATTTTCTTCTTCTTCTTCTTCTTCTTCTTCTTCTTCTTCTTATTCTTATTAGCCGAAAGTAGAGAGAGGTTTCCTAGTGTCAAAGTATTGAAGAAATCTATGCCTTCATCATTAGCCGGAAGTAACCATGGCATGTTGGTACGAAGTTCTGCAAAGTTGTTCTGGAATGGAGTCCCGGATAGAATAATCCGCCTTTTGGTACCAATTCAGCAAAGGCCTTCCAAATAGTGATATTCGGAAGGCTCTTGCTGAATTTTGTACAAAAAAGCGAATTATCCTATCTGGGACTCCGTTCCAGAACAACTTTGAAGAGCTTCGTACCATCATGCACATGTTACTTTTGCCTAATGATGAAGACATCGTTTTGTTGAATCCCTTGACACTAGGCAACCTCCCGACCCCTCAGCGATCCTATCGAACATGAGAGGAAGAAGAGGATAAAAAAAGAAGAGGAAGAAGAAATAAAAAGAGGAGAAGAAAGAATAGAGGAGATCTTCTCCTCTTATTTTTCTTGTTCTTCCTCTTTTTTTTATCGGGAACGAGGGTCGTCGAGGGACATATATGTAGTGTCATTGTTGTCGATATATACCCCCTCCCGATAGCTTACTATGATTAGGTAGTTCTACGTTTGGCACTAATATATCCATTTGTCATGTTTGAATAATAATTGCCATGTTGTAAATATTTGTAGAAACTATGGACACCGCCCTAGACGAAGTAACAAAAGAAGCGTTGTTGAGGGACATAATCGCAGAAGGAAGTGATGCCATCTCGTTGTTTCTCAACGAAACCGATGGTCTGGAAGGAGATGGTGAACAAGCTGGCCACGGTGACCTAATGCCGGTGCAAGAAGAAGAACATGAGGACGGCTCCGGTGACCCAATACCGATGCAAGAAGGAGACCGTGATGACGGCTCCGGTGACCGAACCGAGTCCGGCCAGGTATATATATTAGTTAAGCCTATGCTGACTAGCTGATTGATGCATTCATTGTTTTGGTATGTACACATATTAATTAAGTCTTTGTTCTTTTTTCTAGCCCTCCGGATCGAGCACAACTTCGATAAAGAGACGAGGCCCGAAGAAAAAGTTGAGCTCGGATGAAAAGTTTGAGATCATAGCAATCGCGCCCGACGGCCAACCTATTGAACCCCTCCGGACAAAGAGCGCATTTGTTGCTCAGTGCGGGGTTCTGGTTAGGGACAAGATCCCGATAAGCATCCAGCAATGGTTTAAGCCGGCTACAGAAGACCCTGAGGTCTCTTATGTCAATGATATGCAGAAAAATGATCTTTGGACTGAGTTGAAGTCAAATTTCACCCTACCGCCTGAGGATAATCCAGAGAACCCAGTTAAAGAGAAATTAATCAAGTCTTTTGCTCTGAAGAGGATGGCAGAACTATTCAGGAGGTGGAAGAAAGAGCTGAATAAGTTTGTCGAAAATAATGAGACACCAGAATTCAAGGGCAGATATGAGAAGATCAGAGATCACTGGCCCGCATTTGTGGCCCACAAGACATCGGAAAAGAGTAAGAAGATGTCGGCGACAAATAAGCAAAATGCTGCGAAGAAGAAGGTTCACCATCGCACGGGGTCAGGTGGCTACCTCGTAGCCCGGCCTAAGTGGTCCAAGACTGAGAATGATCTGGTTCATAAAGGGATCGAACCAGAGACAATTAACTGGCCAGACCGTTGCCGGACTTGGTTCTTCGGGGCTGGCGGAACACTGGACCCTGTAACAGGGAAGTGCATTTGGACGAACGATCAGATGGACATACCAGTCAGTAAGCTTAAGCAGTATATCGAAGCAGCGCAGGAAGGGACGTTCTTTCCAGACAGAGAGAACGACGAGCTCACAATGGCCCTCGGGAATCCTGAGCACCCTGGACGGACACGAGGCACGCCAGGCTCCATTCCGTGGAAGGTTGGGTTTCCGGACGCAAGCGGTTACAAATCCCATGAGAGGAGGAAAAAAAGTGCAGCAGACCCAAATGCAGGCGCTGAAAGCAAGGGTAGACGGGATAGAGGAACGAGAAGCAAATCGTAGCAAACGTACTGCCGAAGCCTCCCCCGAAGCTACCCCGCCATCTCAGCGCAGAAGCAGCGTGGCTTCCACCGAGCTGCTTCAGCCGGAGCATGCCTTGACGGCTCCTGCCAGCTATCCCGTGGATGCTATAACGGAGTCTCAAAATTGCCACCTTATGACGCAATCAATGAATTTGAAGGTCAAGGCGGCTGTTGGCTCTGTTTTTCCTACTGAACCCGGCGCAACTTTTCACTGCCGGCCGATTCTAGAAGGATATGCTAGGGTGATGGTGGATGATATAACGGAGGGATTTGAGAACCTCCAGCTTGACCACCCTACCGGTGAAGGGGAGACTCGGCTGGGGTCTGCTCTGAAGACTCCATGCCTATGGCGGAAGGAGCTCATCAACCTTCCGAACTGGACGCCACCGCCGCCTCCTCCTCCTCCTCCGGTGAGTCAGGGCACTCCGCCTCCACCGCCTCCTCCTCCGGCGAGTGACGATCAGGGCCCTCGGTCGGGTCCTTCTCCGGCGCGTGGCGGCACTCCGCCTCCTTCTCCGCCTGCGCCAACGCGCCCGAGCAGCCAGCCTTCTCCTTCTCCGCCTCGTCAGCAAGGGCGGAAGAGACTTGCCGCCGCTCCAGCTGCTCCGGCGCATCGTAGTCCTTCTCCTTCGCCTCTTAAGCAAGTAAAGAAGACAACCGCTACGTCTGCTCGGTCGGCGTCTAGCAGTACAACCAGAGGCGGGAGGACATACAGATTCGGTCCTTCTCTGAAGACTCCAGAGAAGTTACCATACGAGAGGACCTAGGAGGAGAACGCCGAGATCACGCGAGAAGAAGTGAAGAAATTCTTTGAAGGGGTGAAAGCAAAGAAACATCCACCTACGAAGGAGAAGGTAGATCGGGTGAAAGTGAAGCGCACTCTGGTTGCCCTGACAAAACCACGGAAGTCTGATCCGCCGAAAGGAAACTATGACCGCATTATTGGAAAGGAATTTGCCAAAGCGGAGCGGTCGGGAAGTACTGTCAGTGATCAAAGGCTGAAAGAATGACGAGCTGGGAAACAAATTGCCCAGCTCGGCGAACAAGCGAAGCAATCGTGCCCCCCGCTCAAGGTGCCTAGCCACAACGTCGATAATGATCCGAGGATGGTGCCCGGTTATAGCAATCTTGCAGATTACCTGCCCGACGAAGTACATTATGAACCCATGGAGGTGCAGATACAAAGATACGAGTACGGGAAGCCTCTCGTCAAAGATGAAAGATCTCTATCAACGATGATGCGAAGATTGCATGATTGGTACTTGAAAATCTGAAGAGACTCTGGGGGGAGGAGTACTTTGTATGTGAAAGTTAAAAAGGAGCATGACCTCGTTGGAATTGATCTGTTGCCTGTTCCATTTGAGGAGTTCTATCAGTTTTTTTAATCAATTGGCCCTCGATAAAACAACGGTTGCCTGCTACTCTCTGTAAGTAGTACTACTTCTGTCATTAAGTTTCTCTATATAGCTTAGCTCTTTCATTGCATGTATTTATAATCATCCTCACTATATTATGCAGATTGAAGATCGCCGAATTGAAGAAAAGACAAGTCGGTGATATTGGGTTCATTAACACATATCTCATAGATGCAACTCAGGTTAAACTTCACGCCGCAGCTACCGAGGCCAGCTTGCTACGATCGTTCGTAATAAATAAAAACAAAGATATAATACTCTTTCCTTAGAACTTCAGGTGAGTGTTACTATCTTGTGCGTATTCGGTTTCCCTTATATATTAGTCAAGGTTATAGTAATGTAATTCATGAGTTATGCATGTGTGTGCAGTTTCCACTTTATTCTCCTAGAGATTAAGCTTGAGCAGGGAGTAGTAACCGTCTTGGACTCTAAACGAAAAGATCCCAAGGAGTATGCGGACATGACTGAAATCCTCAAGAAGTAAGTTAAATCGATCATTATCCACCATATCAGCAACTTTGTTCATTTCCTGATAACAAGTAATTGTTTTCTTTGTCCGGCAGGGTTTGGAGAAAATTCACCAAAACAGTTCCGGGACTGCCGAAGGAGCTGGAATTTAGACACCCGAAAGTAAGTACTATAGTAGCATGTTCCGCGCATCTCCTAGTGATTCAAGCGCTAGTTTCATCAATACCATTTAGCATTCTTGCTTATCAATTTGATTGACCTCTATTTCTTATAAAGTGGTTGTGGCAGGAACAAGGGAATGATTTCTGTGGATACTACATCTGCGAGTCCATCCGCCACACGACCTGTGAGCGGGGCGGGTACTCTAACGAACAATATGAAGTACGTAAATAACAACATTCACAATTTTATTTTATTACATCATTTGTGTTGAGTTTCATTCATTCATATATATATGTATTGACCCCCTTCTTCAAATTCGATGTTTCGGAAGCGGGATGAACTCCTAGCACCAGCTCGCATGCGAGCAATTCAAGAGGAATTGGCGGCATTCTTTCTTGACCACGTGATCCCTGAAGACGGAGAATTCTATGTAGACCCTGAGTCCGTATGATTATATTTGTAAGAGATAATTATTGTATATATGTAGCCGGTAGTGTCAGATAGATATACGAGAACTTGTTGTTCGACCAATCTCTCGGAGAAGGAGAGGTGGTCGATATCACTTATCTCTGTATATATGCATATATGTTCATGACAATCTTCTGTTTCCTTCGTTTGCTTACTAGCTAGCTAGCGTGTCTAGTCCTCTCTATATACGTATGTATAGTACGTAGCGTCGACCAAGCACGGACATAACAGAGGACACTTCTCTCTATTAATTATAACTAGCTAACACAATATATGAAACACCTAAATTAACCCCCCAAAACCCCCAACCCCCCCCTTTCAAAAAAAAACAAAAACCCCAGCCACAGAAGTGCTGACGCGTGGATGCCTATTGGTCCCGGTTGGTGCCACCAACCGGGACCAAAGGGTCTCCTGACTGGGCTCTGCGCACTGCCCACATGGAGGGCCTTTAGTCCCGGTTCTGGGTTGAACCGGGACTAAAGGGGGGAGGTATTAGTACCGACACTTTAGTCCCGGTTCCGGAACCGGGACTAAAGGCCCTTACGAACCGGGACTATAGGCCCTTTTTCTACCAGTGTAAGCATCATCGAATAGTCTCGAATAATAGATATAATCTCGAATACATCGTCTCGAATAATATATATAATCTCGAATAAATCATCTCGAATATTATATATCAAATACATCACTAGCTAGCTAGCTATCTATAGCAGCTAACAAAGATCGAATACTAAAGAGTAATCTAGGCCACTCGCGGTTCCTGAGGCGTGGGCGGTGGACAACCAAAGTGAAGGAACCATCACTGGATCATAGCTCGGGTGATCTGCCCAAAGAACCTGCCAGGTATTGGAGAACCTGACGTCCATAGCAGCCATGTAGCGATGGACGTGCTTGTCCTCTTCCCTGACACGGCGATGTACCACCTCCGGCGGGGCCGGCTCCCTCCGCACCAAAAGTGGCCCACGCGAACACCACCAAAGGAGATGAGGGTCGACGACGGGACCCGGGGCCGGGTTCCTCACCAATTGTCGCGCCCTTGAAGGTAACACCTCCCAGTGCCAGCCCGGCGGAGCCCAATCCTAGACATGGGTCCTCTGAAGCAGGACGTCGTCGCGAACGGGTCGATGGCGAGGAAATTTTATAACTAAAAATATAAGAAACTAAAAAAACATTGATCATCGTCTAACAATTTGAAATTAATCTAATTCATCTAGCTAGCTAAAACTAACATTTCCAAAATTTCTAACATTTATATATAACTAACATTTCTATAACATTTGACATTATATATATTATAGCTAACATTTCTATATACTATTTGACATTAATCTAATCTAATTAATTAATTCATCTAAAACTATGTATGAAAAACAGAAAAACAGAAAAAACTAAAAGCTAAAAACAGAAAAATTGTGTGTGTGTGCGTGTAGTGTGTGTGTGTGTGTGCGCGCATGTGTGTGCGCGCTATGGCCGGCGCCGGTGCGTGGTGTGGCTTTGATCGATTGGAGAGAGGAGAGGGGCCGGGGAAGGAGCTCACAGCGCGCATGGGCGAGGTCAAGGCGACGGCGACGGCGAGGCGAGGTCGATCCAAGGCGACGACGACGGCGAGGGGAGGGGACGACGACGGGCCGGTGTGGCGACTGGGACAGGCCGGCGACGGGGGCGCCGCGGAGTCGACGGGGACGACGCGACGAGGACGGGAGCGTCGCAGAGTCGACGGGGACGGCGCGACAGGGGCGGCGACGGTGCGGGACGGGGCGGCGGCAGAGATAAGTGGGAGATGAGAAACTGAAATTTTTCGAAGTGTTTCCTATATAGGGGACATCTTTAGTACCGGTTGGAGCCACCAACCGGTACTAAAGGCCTGTTTTGGCTAGGCCAAACGGCGGGAAGGGCAGGCCTTTAGTACCGGGTGGTGGCTGGAACCGGTACTAAAGACCCACCCTTTAGTACCAGTTCCAGCCACCAACCGGTACTAGAGGTGGTGCGCTGGCGCAGGTGCGGTGCGGCAAGTTTAATCCCACCTCGCTAACCGAGGGGCGCCCACACTGGTTTATAAGCCCCAGTGCGGTAGCTCTCTCGAGCTCCTCTCTTAAGCAGGCCTTCCGGGCCTATGTCTGCTGCTATGCCCTGATGGGCCTATTGGGCTAGTGGGCCTGCATCCTGGCCCAATTACAATTTGGGTTTCTAGTCGTATGCAGGTCGCTGTGGCCTAGTAGGTGGGCTTTTTTCATTTAGTTTTTTCTTTTCGGCTTTATTTATTTTGTTTTATTTATTTTTAGTTGTTTTTGCTGTATTTAGAGTTTCTTTGTGAATATTTTTTGCTTTAGGTACAAAAATTAGAAACTTTCTGTTAGTGCCGGTAGTTTTCAAATTTGAATAGTTTGAATTTTGAATTATTTGAAATTTGTGTGAATCACTAGTTTGTGAATAACTTAACTTTAAAAATCAGTAAAGGCATGAAAGAATTTGTTTGCACATAATATTTCTTCGCGTTTCAAATGCCAAAACACATAACTACCCTAACTATTACAGAGATTCCCTCCTGGGTGTCAAACACAGAAGAAAGTGATGATAGTGAAGCCGATCACATCCCAGATCTTCGGATGTGAAACTTTTTCTTCGCGTGTGTCCCTTCGCGTGTGTCCCTTTTGAATTATTTGAAATTTGTGTGAATCACTAGTTTGTGAATAACTTAACTTTAAAAATCAGTAAAGGCATGAAAGAATTTGCTTGCACATAATATTTCTTCGTGTTTCAAATGCCAAAACACATAACTACCCTAACTATTACAGAGATTCCCTCCTGGGTGTGAAACACAGAAAAAAGTGATGATAGTGAAGCCGATCACATCCCAGATCTTTGGGTGTGAAACTTTTTCTTCGCGTGTGTCCCTTTGCGCCGTAACCATGGAAAATCTTCATCATTTAACGGGATGCTCGGGTCCATATTCTCTGTGAATGGAGCAATTTCATCAAACTTTTCATAATCTTCTGACATGTCTGTCTTGTCATCCACTCCCATGATGTTTCTCTTCCCAGAAAGAACTATGTGCCGCTTTGGCTCATCATACGATGCATTCGCTTCCTTATCTTTTCTTTTTCTCAGCTTGGTAGACATGTCCTTCACATAGAAAAAATGTGCCACATCATTAGCTAGGACGAATGGTTCGTCTGCATACGCAAGATTGTTGAGATCCACTGTTGTCATTCCGTACTGCGGGTCTTCCGTTACCCCGCCTGGTGTCATATTGACCCATTTGCACCGAAACAAAGGGACCTTCAAACCACGTCGATAGTCAAGTTCCCATATGTCCTATATATAACCATAATATGTTTCCTTTCCCGTCTTGGTTTCTGCATCAAAGCGGACACCACTGTTTTGGTTGGGGCTCTTCTTATCTTGGGCGATCGTGTAAAATGTATTACCATTTATCTCGTACCCTTTGAAAGTCATTATATTCGAAGATGGTAACTGGGACAGCAAGTACAGGTCATCTTCAATAGAGGCGTCATGCATGGTACGTGTCTGCAACCAGCTAGCGAAACTCCTGGTTTGTTCACGTGTAATCCAGTCATCAGACCGTTCCGGGTGTTTGGAGCGTAGCAAATTCTTGTGTTCACCCATATACGGAGCCACCAAGGCAGAATTTGGTAGAACTGTGTAGTTTGCTTTAGTGAGAGAATGTCCGTCCATACATATTATTTGTTCCCCTCCTAGCGTGCCTTTTCCATCCAGTCCACCAAGGCAGAATGTCGCGATTCAGGAGCACCAATCGGCTTAAGGTCAGGAATAAAGTCAATACAAAACTCAATGACTTCCTCATTTTCATGGCCCTTGGAGATGCTTCCTTCTGGCCTAGCACATTTATGAACATATTTCTTTAAGACTCCCATGAACCTCTCAAAGGGGAACTTATTGTGTAGAAATACAGGACCCAAAACGTTAATCTCTTCGCATAGGTGAACTAGGACGTGTGTCATGATGTTGAAGAAGGATGGTGGGAACACCAACTCGAAACTTACAAGACATTGCACCAAATCATTCTCTAACCTTGGTATGATTTCTGGATCGATTACCTTTTGAGAGATTGCATTGAGAAATGCACATAGCTTCACAATGGCTAATCGAATGTTTTCCGGTAGAAGCCCCCTCAATGCAACCGGAAGCAGTTGCGTCATAATCACGTGGCAGTCATGAGACTTTAGGTTCTGGAACTTTTTCTCTGCCATGTTTATTATTCCCTTTATATTTGACGAGAAGCCAGACGGTATCTTAATACTGAGCAGGCATTCAAAGAAGATTTCCTTCTCTTATTTGGTAAGAGCGTAGCTTGCATGACCCTGATGTATGTCGTCTTTTCCGTGCATACGTTGCTGGTCCTCCCGTGCCTCAGGTGTATCTTTTGTCTTCCCATACACGCCCAAGAAGCCAAGCCGGGTCACACAAAGATTCTTCGTCATGTGCATCATGTTGATTGCGGAGTGGACCTCTAGGTCTTTCCAATACGGCAGGTTCCAAAAAATAGATTTCTTCTTCCACACATGGGTGCGCGTCCGTCAGCGTCATTCGGAACAGGTTCTCCACCAGGACCCTTTCCAAAGACCACCTTCAAATCCTTGACCATATCATGTACATCAGCACCAGTATGGTGGCGAGGCTTCGTCCGGTGATCCGCCTCACATTTGAAATGCTTGCCTTTCTTTCGTACGGGATGCCTGCTCGGAAGAAATCGACGATGTCCCAGGTACACATTCTTCTTACAATTAGCCAAATATATACTGTCGGTATCATCCAAACAGTGCGTGCATGTGCGGTATCCCTTGTTTGTCTGTCCTGAAAGGTTACTGAGAGCAGGCCAATCATTGATGGTCACGAACAGCAACGCCTTTAGGTCAAATTCTTCCCCCATGTGCTCATCCCACGCACGTACACCTGTTCCATTCCATAGTTGTAAGAGTTCTTCAACTAATGGCCTTAGGTACACATCAATGTCGTTGCCGGGTTGCTTAGGGCCTTGGATGAGCACTGGCATCATAATGAACTTCCGCTTCATGCACAACCAAGGAGGAAGGTTATACAAACATAGAGTCACAGGCCAGGTGCTATGGTTGCTGCTCTGCTCCCCAAAAGGATTAATGACATCTGCGCGTAGAACAAACCATACGTTCCTTGCGTCATCTGCAAACTCCTTCCCGTACTTTCTTTCGATTTTTCTCCACTGCGACCCATCAGCGGGAACTCTCAACTTTCCTATGACGCCTGAATAATTAAGCTACAGTAATCGCACATTAATGATGCCACGTCACCTCGGTTATTGTTGCTAATCTCGCGTTAGTTCGAAACCGATTCAAATTCAAAATTTAAAATCAAGCAAACAATAAAAGTTTTGAAATATTAAAACTAAAATGTTCAATAAATAGTAGATAAATCAGAGGCTATGATAAAATGGTAAACAACATTATTGAAATTTGATAGGTGACTTAAATAACCTCAAACAGTGGTTGAAAACATTATTTAATAACCTTTTTATTAATACAAAATAAATATGAAATGATATTTACCCCAAACTAGTTGTTGTGGTAGGTTATATTGTGCTGTGATTTGTGGGCCAGCTGTCATATTTTACAAAACTCATTTGGTGCCCAGACAATTAGCCAAAACAGAAAAACAAAAATAAGAAAAAGTAAAACAAAACAAGACAAACAAAAGAAAAGAAAAAGAAACCCCCAACCCTGGTCAAACCCTAACCCAACCACCCGCACTCCTCCACCCGATCCAGATTGGATCGGGGCTCACAAGCACGCCGCCGACACTGCCTGGAACGCCGCCTCACCGTCCTCCTCCTCAACCCCTCGCTGGAGCTGCCCCACCGGACTCCATCGCCGACGTCGTCTCCGTCTACAAGGCCGTTCCCGTCTTCCTCCTCATGTCTCGCTGCCCTGTACCCTGCATGTCGATGTGAGCCGCCGCCTCCCTCCTCCCTCTCTGCTTCCGCAGCACCGTGCCCTTCCACCCACAATGCCGGCCACTGCCGCTGCTCTACTGCTGCGGCTGCTGCTCCGCTGCCATCGCCATGTCTCACCCCGCGCCCTGCTCCCCGCAGCGCGTGCCGAACTGTCGCGCCCAGGGCCGGCACCCACGCCCGCACGCGCCCCCTGTCGCGCTCGCCGCGACCTTCATCCCCCGCGCGCGCACGACCCTGGACACGCCATGCCCGTGACCCCATTTTGGCTCCGCCACCTCCCGCCTCTCGCTCCACCTCGCAGCCGACGTCCTGTCGCTGCTCACTCGCCGCCCCGCTCCGGCCTCCCTCGCCGCGGTCCGCCTTCCTAAGCTGGCCGCTCGCCGCAGCTCGCATCGCCGCGCCCGCACCAGCCACGGCCTCGCCTAGCGTAGCCGCACGCCGCCGTTGTTGCGTCCCGCCTCCGTCTGTGCTGCCCACGCGCAGCGCCACTCCCCTCGCCACCGGCGCCGCCCTGCTGCTCTCCTGCCGGCGTCCCCCTCCGGTGACCGCCCGGCCTCGCCACGGCGCCCTGGGCGTGTGCCCGATTGGGTTGCGCCCGAAACCATCGCCCGTGCCCGTTTGCCCTTTGCGCCCGTGCCCACTAGCCCCTTTGGACCAATGACAGGTGGGCTTAGCCTAGAACGTTTTATAAAAAAAGAATTAAAAAAATATATAAAAAATTATAATTAATTAATTAATTACAGAAATAATTAACTTAAGTAATTTTGATTAATCAAACTAAACAAATAATTAAACTAATTAAACATTAGTTATCTAATTAACCTGGTTAGTTAATTAGCTAATTAATATGTATGACAGTGGGGCCCACCCCCCTAATTAATACTAATTAGGCTAATTAAAATGTTTAATTAATATGTGTCACTGACCAGTGGGACCCCCCCGGTCAGGTTGACCAATCAACTCGGTTGACTGCTGACGTCAGCATGACATCATGCTGATGTCATTAATCCATTTTTTGAATTAATTTAAATAATTAATTAAATTCCAGTAATTAATAAAATCTTTAGAAAATCATATCTTTTAATCCGTAACTCGGATGAAAATACTTTCTACATGAAAGTTGCTCAGAACGACGAGACTAACCCGTATATGCAGCCCGTTCGTTCGCCACACACCCCTAACATACCAAACTCACAACTTTCCCCCTCCGGCTCCTCTGCCCAAAAATGCGAAACACCAAGGATACTTTCCCGGTTGTTTCCCCCTTCACCGGTATCACCTCATACGGCGTTAGAACACGTCTAGCTCTGCCTGTTATCCTGTTATGTACTTGCTTGCTATGTATTTACTGTTTCTCCCCCCTGTTCTCTTCGGTAGACCCCGTGACGATGCTGATGCCCCTGTGGTCGACTACGTCACCGACGACCCCTCCTTCTTGTCTGACCAACTAGGCAAGCCCCCCCCTTGATCACCAGATATCGCCTATTCTCACCTATACTGCTTGCATTAGAGTAGTGTAGCATGTTACTTCTTTCCGTTTATCCTATCCTCATGCATAGCGTGTCCTTGCTACTACTTTTGTTACCTTTACCTGCAATCCTACATGCTTAGTATAGGATGCTAGTTTTCCATCAGTGGCCCTACATTCTTGTCCGTCTGCTGTGTTATACTATCGGGCCGTGATCACCCGGGAGGTGATCACGGGTATATACTATACTTTAGACATGATACATGTGGTGACTAAAGTCGGGTCGGCTCGAGGATTACTCGCGAGTGATTCACGGATTGGGGGCTGAAAGGACCTTTGTCCCGACAGCCCTCTGGGTGGATCTTTGTGGCGGAGCGATAGGGCAGGTTGAGACTACCTGGGTGAGAGGTGGGCCTGGCCCTGTCGGCGTTCGCAGTTATTTCAAAATAACATGCATAACGAGTTCTTGGTATTTGATCTGTGTCTGGTGTCACAGCCCCAGATCAGCCCTTGTTTGTTTTTGCTTTAGCACCCATGCAACATGTTTAAATTTTATGAAATTTGAAATGGGGATGACCAAGCCCTAGCACCAAAGCATTGCAAATAGGTTCAACTTCAAAATATTTTCAAAGAACCCAAATTGGTTTGCAAAAATGTTCATGATTACTGGAAAAGGGTGAAAACCATATCCAGAGATGATGGATATTTTTCCAAGACATTTTTGGATTTTTGAATAAACCATATTGTATTTGACTTTGGGCATTTAAATACTATAAATAATTTAAATGTTCAAATAAATGTTGGAAATTGTTAAGGGTCACTGAAATAATTCAGAAAGCACCCATAATTGTTTCCAGGATTTTATAAAATGATTTGATATTTTAAATCAAATCAAAAACAAATTGCAGAAAATAGAAAAGATAAAACAGAACAGAATTATAAAAAAAAGAGCAGAACCACCTGGACTTACCTATGAAGCCCACCTGGTGGCCCAACAAGACCGGCCCAGCGCGGCCCAGCCCACCCTTCTCCTGTCGTCTTCCTCCCCTCGCACCGAAGCTGCTCGGTGGCGAGCGCTGGCGATGCCCCGGCCACCTCCTGCTTCCCCCGGTCTCCCTAGCGATGCCACGACGACGCCTCGTGTCCCCTCGCTCCTCTTCCTCCCTCTCTCTTCCCCGAACACTCTCCCCCTCCTCTGTTCTCCTCACCGAACGTGCCCGTCGCCGCCGACGAGAACCACCGCGGCCATGGCCTCTCCCTCGTCCCCTTGAGCAGCTCAGAGGCTCCGCCTCGACGCCCTCGCCCTCTCCACCAAGTCACGCCACGCCAGGTACCCGGGAACACCGCCACCACCGTCGTCTTCAAGCTCGGCGGGGCGAGATCGCCGCCGCCGTTTCGTCGTCACCAAGCCATCCCCGAGCCCACTAGCCTGCTCTGCGAGTTCACCGTGAGCACCGGACTCTTTTCCCCCTCTTCCCTGCCTCGTTTGCACCGCGTAGCTATCAAATCCGCCGGAGCCGCGAGCCTACCACCGCCGGCGATGTCGCCGCCGCCGCGCTAGTCACTGGAGCTCGTGTCCGAGCACTCCATCGTGCTCAGCGTCCTCCCAGTAGCACATATCACCCCACCACCGTCCTCCCCGTGCACCCCAACGCTAACCCGCACCAGCCCCGAACTCCGGCCGCCGCGGAAGCGGACTCCGCCGTCGATCTGAGTCATCTCCGGCGACCCCACTAGCACCAGACGACGCGGACGAGGCTCGGGGTTCCAACGGTGCCATCCGCGCCTCGAACCGTGGCCCGTGCTACGATTCCGCGCATCGCCGCCGTCTCGGACCTTGCCGGCGGCTAGACGCCGGTGGATTAGCCCCGGTTGACCAGGGATTTGACCCCCCTGGGTCACTGACGTGTGGGCCCGTCCCCTGCTAACTTTTGGTTAAATTAATAACTAATTTTAGTTAAGCCACTGACTCACTGACATGCGGGCCCCGCCCGGCTAACCAAGTTAGTTAGGGTTAATGTTAATTAGGTTAGTTAGTCCAGACACTGACACGCAGGGCCCACAGGTCAGTTTGACCTGGACGGCGCCCGTTGACCTGCTGACGTCACCCCAACATCATGATGACGCAATTAACAATTTTCTGGAATTATTTTAATTCTAAATATTCAGGAAATTTCAGAAAATGACTAAAACTTCAAAAATTCATAGAAAATTAACCGTAACTCCAAATGAAATAAATTATATATGAAAAATTATCAGAAAAATTCAAGGAATCCATCTGTACCATTTTCATGCATGTCAGAACAACTTATATCTGCTGTATAGCACAAATCAATTAAATGGCATTTGAATAATCACATATGGAGTTTGAATTTGAATCTTGTATTCAAACCAACTTCATTTAATCTGTTGCTAGTTGCATTAGCTCATAACACATTCATATTGCCATGTCATGAGCATGCATCATATTGTGCATTGCATTGACTGTATTTCTTCTTTTTTGCCGGTATCTGTTCCCTCCCGGTAGACGATGTTCCGACATTGTGATCGTTGACACTGATGAAGACTCAATGTTATCTTCTTATGTAAACCCCCTTGTGCATTCCGATACAATCCCACTCTCTCGCTCCTGCTCTCTTGTACTGCATTAGGACAACAACGATTCATCTGTTACTTGCTGCGGTAGCTGAACCCCTTTATCCTTTGCATGACCTGTCATTCCACAGTAAATAGATGAAACCCACTAGCATGAGTAGGAGTTGCTTGAGCCCTATTGTGCCTACTCATTCATGTTTGTTTGTCATGCCTGCTACTGCTTAGAGTTGAGTCAGGTCTGATTCATCGGGATGAATCAGAGGTGTGTGAACATGTCCTACTGTGTGAGCTAAGTGTGTGAACACGATTTGGTAAAAGGTAACGGTGAGAGGCCATGTAGGAGTACATGGTGGGTTGTCTCATTGAAGCCGTCCTCAGGAACTGAGTTCTGTGTTTGTGATCCATGATTCAGCTACTACCATACATTGGGCCCTGAAATATGACCCCGCTCGACTTCTTATTCACCCTAGTCCTCTGTCCAGGAGTTGCAAGTAGTTTCTGGTGTTTGTAGCTTACTGGAGGCCGTGGACAGCGCTGACCGTAGGGATGGGCTGTGATGCGGTAGGTACGTGGCACGGTGTACCAGATGCCCGTTTGGTATCTCGGGAACCCTGTTCACATCGTTTGGGGCTGTGAGCGAAACTCCGGCCGGATCTCCTCATGGATGGAACCCGAATAGGCGATAAACCTGGACTAGAGACTTGAGTGTTTAGGTAGGTCGTGGTCTACACCCACGTCGGCTTTCGCTTGAAGTCTGCCGAGCACATGTCGTGTGCAGACGCTAAGTGGTGGAAACATGTATGAAGAAGTACACCCCTGCAGGGTTAACATCATCTATTCGAATAGCCGTGTCCGCGGAAAAGGACTTCTGGGTTGCTTATATCAGTTCATAGACAAGTGAAAGTGGATACTCTAAAATACGCAAGATAAGCGTGAGTGCTATGGATGGCGTTCTCGTAGGGAGACGGGAGCGGATCCATAGTGGTGTATTGATATGGTGAATATGTGGACTCGTGTGCGCCACCTCAAAGAGTCGCTTGCAGTCGTAGTTCAGGATAGCCACCGAGTCAAAGCTGGCTTGCTGCAGTTAAACCCCACCATCCCCTTGTTGAAAATGATGCATATGTAGTTAGTTCTGATGTAAGTCTTGCTGGGTGCATTTGTACTCACGTTTGCCTATTTTATGTTTTGCAGAGAGACTTCAGTCTCACTAGTAGTTCCACGTGGCCTTCGACGTTTAGCTTGTTATCTCAGCTACGATCTTGTGCCCTCGGCAGGATCTGGTAGATAGTCAGGCTTTCAAGCCTTTTTCATTTATAGATGTCTGTACTCAGACATGATAGCTTCCGCTTGTGCTTTGATTTGTATGCTCTGAATGTTGGGTCGTAAGACCCCTGTTTGTAATATCTCGCTCCTCGGAGCCTAATGAGCAAATACTTGAGTTATAGAGTCATGTTGTGATGCCATGTTGTACTTGCACATATCGAGCATATTGTGTGTATGTCATTGAAATGCTTGGTATGTGTGGGATCTGACTATCTAGTTGTTTATTCTTAGTAGCCTCTCTTACCGGGAAATGTCACCTAGTGTTTCCACTGAGCCATGGTAGCTTGCTACTGCTCCGGAGCACTTAGGCTGGCCGGCATATGTCCTTCTTCGTTCCTGTCTGTCCCTTCGGGGAAATGTCACGCGATGAATACAAGAGTCCTGTTAGCCCGCTACAGCCCGGTTCACCGGAGTCCTGCTAGCCCAGTGCTATAGCCTGGATTCACTCGCTGATGACCGACACGTTCGATGCTTGTTCATGGATGCCTGTCCCTGTAAGTTTGTGCCACTTTGGGTTTACGACTAGCCATGTCAGCCCGGGCTCCTTATCATATGGATGCTAGCGACACTGCCATATACGTGTGCCAAAAGGCGCAAACGGTCCCGGGCAAAGGTAAGGCGACACCCGTGGGAATACCGTGCGTGAGGCCGCAAAGTGATATGAGGTGTTACATGCTAGATCGATGTGGCATTGAGTCGGGGTCCTGACAGCGTTGGTATCAGAGCTTGACTGCCTGTAGGATTACCAAGCCAAACTGGTCAAAGTTGAGTCTAGAAATTCTTTAGTTATATAAGGGAATTGATTGTGGGATGGAACGTAAGGCTCTTTTACTCCTTATACCTCATGCCCTTCTGATCTGAGTCATCTTATCTTTCCTGCGGGGTTAAGGAACTAGGCTTTCTCCTCTTTCTATCAGGATCACGTGTTACTGATCTGTAGACTTGTAAGATTGTTGGACTTAAGCCTTTGTTCAGTTCCTACTACTTCTGTATGTTACTGACGATCTCGAAACCTTGATATTGTGCTTCTGAGTGGTTATGCCACCATTTTTGTGAATGTCTCAAATCTTTTCTGAGCATTTACAGCCGTTATGCTGTCCGAGTCATCCCAGGTTTCTACAGAGTATGATGCATTTGCAAATCCCTTCTTCCCATTTCCGATGTCCTTTTGGTCAGATTAATCACACAAATTGTTGAGTTGAGGTATTCTATTGCCTTGACATTTATGTGGGAGTTATTATTATGACCCTAGGTGTCTTAGGGGATCATCTAGTAATTCAGCCATGATTTGTGTCCCAGTGTGATGATTCTGGCTATCATTCTCGTAAGCATCCCGTGATGCCGCTTAGTAGTAAGTATTCTATTCCTGGGTTTTGAACCCGAGATTCACTCTACTTACTTCATGTTGATAGTGTTTGCTAGTTCCTTTAGGATATTAGTAACTTTGCGATAGTCCTCGGGGTCCGTGGTATTTTCCTTCTTCCAAATACTATGAACGACTTATGGTAGAAGTTTGTTGAACCAAAAGATCACAACAAGAGTGATCTCGAAGAGTTCTCCATTCTATATTGCGACTCTGCCAGTCCTACCTCTCTACATGGCTTATCCGGAAGAAATATGTTGAACTTCGTTCGACATGCTAATCTATGCATCCACAACTCAGAAAGTTATATGTTCCTTTGAGTTGTCTCTCTTTCGTTGTCTTCCGACCCTCGTCTATCAATTGATAGTCAAGAGTATGCGTGCGTTCGTTTATCGATGCCTATTACTCTTGTGGTCCGTCAAGCAATTCTGTCCTGAATGACTAGGAGAAACAAACTCCAGAACTGACCCATATCCAGGGTTGGGTCAAAAAAGTTGTGCTCCGCAGATCAAATTGCTAATCCAGCTTTTGGTTCTGCTCTACCTTGGAGTATTACCCCCTTTATGTCAGGGTTGTCATGAGAACTGCACCAACTCTCATGAATTTTGACGTAGTGATACTTCTCACCATCATTAGTCATTCCTCGGCCCTCGTGTTGATGCAACCGGAATACCGACAAATGAATTGTGATGTGTGAAATCAATACTCCCAGCAACCTCGTTGCTTGGTAGTTAAAGGATAATAATTTCATTCTTAGCGTGTTGGTTTTTGAATCATCCTTCTAAGACTGATCGTGCTACCTAGTCCTTATTTCGGTGCACCCTTCGATCGATGAGTTAGGATCTTGTCAAGTCCTCGCTCATCTGATTATATCGTCTTGCCCTGAAAAGCAAGATTGTTCTCGAGCTTAGTAACATACCGGTGGTTCATGATTTTCCGAATATCTTCTCGGAAGTATTGCCAGGTTGTCCCCTGACTGCTATGTTGAGCTCGTGATCAAGTTGGTTTCTTGTGAACCACTTTGTCTCCAAGAATCGGTGTTAGATATCCCTGAGCTAGTTGGTTAAGCTAGACAACAACTTGGAGAGTTGGAAGATAGAAGCTTGCCTGACTTAGTTCGTTCCAAAGGGATATTCTTGTGCAGTGTGTGTTGAAGAAAGATGATATCTTCATCGATTGGTCCCTGTAATCAGTTGCTGGACCTATTGTCTTATCAATCCTTCGATTTGAGTGTGGGCTATCGTCAAATCAAATCAGTACCAACGATGCTCGTAATGTTGTCTTACTCGTGGTTGATCCCTCGAGCATACACCCTTACATCTTTGGGTCTGACCAATACTATCACCTTGTTCACATAGTTATGGAATTCCATCTCCACGGGAAGCTGGATGAATTGTTGTTGAGCCCATCGACAACATCCTTGTCCTCTCCATAATTTTGCTGAACATCAACCTAGTGTTGGAAACTTGTGTAAGCATTTCTTCGTGTTTCGTTCATGAAGCATATGTTTGGATGAAGGTAGTGACTTCCTTTAATTCATGTGCATCTGATGCAAGTTGCCGCCGTGGATTCGAGAAAGTCAATGTTGCTTTCTTTGGAATCATTCCAAATCAGTCATGCATACGTGCGAAGAATTCTGTGGTTTGAAGACTTGCAACCTTCAATCTATATGTATCCCTAGCACACCAAGCCACTGGTTCATTTGTTCAAGGAGAAGGAGTTCCTTCATAAGATCTAATCCAGACTTATGTAAGGACTTCGATATCCTCGATGATGGTTCCCAACCTGAACTCGGTAGTGTTTTATTATAAGACTACCTTGTGGTCATGCTTGTCTGGGACAACGTGTTCACATGTTTGTAGCAGAACCAGCTCATGTTTTGGAGCTTACTATCGTAGTTCATTCCCCGAGAATCTCGCAACGTTGTCTCGTTGAATTGTGTTGCAAACTTTCATTTATCTTCCTAGACTCGATGAGTCTGGAATATCCTGACACCAACCAGATCTGAATCTCAGGCAGATATGATGGTTGGAACATTTCCCAAGAACTATAATATTGGTCCCTCGATAACCGGTAAGGTGGATGTCGTGGCCAACACACCCAGCCAGAAGACCTATTATTGTAGTATCTTGATTGAAGAAGTTGGCCACCTTCCCATAAGGACTTCGTAGGATTTACTCCCTAGTTGTGCCTTATGATTTTTGTCTTCCCGAAGTCCGACCTTTTACTTGATGTTCTAGATACCAAACCATTTCAATGAATGGGATACGCTAGCACATCAAGGAGAACATTAGAAGCGGAGTGTTAAATGTCTCTCGGTCGATCATCCAGATTTTGTCCCCTTGGCCTCGCTAAGGTAAAATCTGAGAAGTGTTATCTTCCTTTGCATTTGCATCATCCATCATCATTCATCATGGTAGCAAGTTGTGTTGCCAGGATCCTTGACACGAATATTGGTAAAATCTTGATGAATATGGAGATGCTCTAGTTCTTGAGAGCACGCACAAGCACTAGGTGTTATCTTCGGCACTAACTGGGTTGCTCTCAGTTTCCTCGGCAATGCTATGACCTTTCAAACAGTGAATTCACTCTCTATTGTTGGGTTCTTCCCCAGTTACCAGAATCATTCCCAGCATTTGCATTTTGTTCCCATGCTTGCACCGCCAATGTGCCATTCTACCATGGGTCTCTTCCATTTCCGGTGGTAACCAAATTAATCCATTACGTTGTCTTCAACAAGGTAATCCACATCATCCAAGTCCGAGTATGCCATTCTACCGACCCCCTCCAAACAATCGCTCGAGAATTGCCTTAGGCTGGTTTAAAGAGTTTCAATGATCTTTGAATCAAAGGTAATTCTTTTTGCCACTTGAGGGGTTATATCTAGGAGTCACGGTTCCTAAGGTGTCTCGTTGTGGTATCATGGCAACTCAACTCCTCGCTACGTTGACAACCGTTCACCACCCTCTTAGGTGTGGAATTGTTGTCTACTTAGTGAGCCCTCGTCATCTGTCTCACTCCATTTCTTCAGATGTATGCTTCGTGTCTCAGCTCAAGAGATGTTGCTATGACTCACCTTGTGAGCTGATCCTAAGTTGATTGATCTTCGAGAAGATCGATTCTTCCGGAGTTGTCCTTTTCCTCTTGCTGTCATGCTAGTTGGAGTTCTCAGAGCTAGACGACAAGACAAAGATGGGGATCGAATCAACGCTTTTATGAAGTCCACCCTGGATCGTGAAGATTATACTAGTTTGCGTTCCCCCTTCACCTTACCCTACGCTTGAATCTCGGGACGAGATTTTTGTTTAGTGGGGGTGAGCTGTCACAGCCCCAGATCAGCCCTTGTTTGTTTTTGCTTTAGCATCCATGAAACATGTTTAAATTTTATGAAATTTGAAATGGGGATGACCAAGCCCTAGCACCAAAGCATTGGAAATAGGTTCAACTTCAAAATATTTTCAAAGAACCCAAATTGGTTTGCAAAAATGTTCATGATTACTGGAAAAGGGTGAAAACCATATCCAGAGATGATGGATATTTTTCCAAGACATTTTTGGATTTTTGAATAAATCATATTGTATTTGACTTTGGGAATTTAAATACTATAAATAATTTAAATGTTCAAATAAATGTTGGAAATTGTTAAGGGTCACTGAAATAATTCAGAAAGCACCCATAATTGTTTCCAGGATTTTATAAAATGATTTGATATTTTAAATCAAATCAAAAACAAATTGCAGAAAATAGAAAAGATAAAACAGAACAGAATTATAAAAAAAAGAGCAGACCCACCTGGACTTACCTGTGAAGCCCACCTGGTGGCCCAACAGGACCGGCCCAGCGCGGCCCAGCCCACCCTTCTCCTGTCGTCTTCCTCCCCTCGCACCGAAGCTGCTCGGTGGCGAGCGCTGGCGATGCCCCGGCCACCTCGTGCTTCCCTCGGTCTCCCGAGCAACGCCACGACGACGCCTCGTGTCCCCTCGCTCCTCTTCCTCCCTCGCTGCTCCCTCTCTCTTCCCCAAACACTCTCCCCCTCCTCTGTTCTCCTCACCGAACGCGCCCGCCGCCGCCGACGAGAACCACCGCGGCCATGGCCTCTCCCTCGTCCCCTTGAGCAGCTCAGAGGCTCCGCCTCGACGCCCTCGCCCTCTCCACCAAGTCATGCCACGCCAGGTACCCGAGAACACCGCCACCACCGTCGTCTTCAAGCTCGGTGGGGCGAGATCGCCGCCGCCGTTTCGTCATCACCAAGCCATCCCCGAGCCCACTAGCCTGCTCTGCGAGTTCACCGTGAGCACCGGACTCTTTTCCCCCTCTTCCCTGCCTCGTTTGCACCGTGTAGCTATCAAATCCACCGGAGCCGCGAGCCTACCACCGCCGGCGATGTCGCCGCCGCCGCGCTAGTCACTGGAGCTCGTGTCCGAGCACTCCATCGTGCTCAGCACGCTCCCAGTAGCACATATCACCCCACCACCGTCCTCCCCGTGCACCCCAACGCTAACCCGCACCAGCCCCGAACTCTGGCCGCCGCGGAAGCGGACGCCGCCGTCGATCTGAGTCATCTCCGGTGACCCCACCAGCACCAGACGACGCGGACGAGGCTCGGGGTTCCAACGGTGCCATCCGCGCCTCGAACCGTGGCCCGTGCTGTGATTCCGCGCATCGCCGCCGTCTCGGACCTTGCCGGCGGCTAGACGCCGATGGATTAGCCCCGGTTGACCAAGGATTTGACCCCCCTGGGTCACTGACGTGTGGGCCCGTCCCCTGCTAACTTTTGGTTAAATTAATAACTAATTTTAGTTAAGCCACTGACTCACTGACATGCGGGCCCCGCCCGGCTAACCAAGTTAGTTAGGGTTAATGTTAATTAGGTTAGTTAGTCCAGACACTGACACGCAGGGCCCACAGGTCAGTTTGACCTGGACGGCGCCCGTTGACCTGCTGACGTCACCCCAACATCATGCTGACGCAATTAACAATTTTCTGTAATTATTTTAATTCTAAATATTCAGGAAATTTCAGAAAATGACTAAAACTTCAAAAATTCATAGAAAATTAACCGTAACTCCAAATGAAATAAATTATATATGAAAAATTATCAGAAAAATTCAAGGAATCCATCTGTACCATTTTCATGCATGTTGGAACAACTTATAGCTGCTGTATAGCACAAATCAATTAAATGGCATTTGAATAATCACATATGGAGTTTGAATTTGAATCTTGTATTCAAACCAACTTCATTTAATCAGTTGCTAGTTGCATTAGCTCATAACACATTCATATTGCCATGTCATGAGCATGCATCATATTGTGCATTGCATTGATTTTATTTCTTCTTTGTTGCCGGTATCTGTTCCCTCCCGGTAGACGATGTTCCGACATTGTGATCGTTGACACTGATGAAGACTCAATGTTATCTTCAGAAGTGCCAGGCAAGCAAACCCCCTTGTGCATTCCAATACAATCCCACTCTCTCGCTCTTGCTCTCTTGTACTGCATTAGGACAACAACGATTCATCTGTTACTTGCTGCGGTAGCTGAACCCCTTTATCCTTTGCATGACCTGTCATTCCACAGTAAATAGATGAAACCCACTAGCATGAGTAGGAGTTGCTTGAGCCCTATTGTGCCTACTCATTCATGTTTGTTTGTCCTGCCTGCTACTGCTTAGAGTTGAGTCAGGTCTGATTCATCGGGATGAATCAGAGGTGTGTGAACATGTCCTACTGTGTGTGAGCTAAGTGTGTGAACACGATTTGGTAAAAGGTAACGGTGAGAGGCCATGTAGGAGTACATGGTGGGTTGTCTCATTGAAGCCGTCCTCAGGAACTGAGTTCTGTGTTTGTGATCCATGATTCAGCTACTACCATACATTGGGCCCTGAAATATGACCCCGCTCGACTTATTCACCCTAGTCCTCTGTCCAGGAGTTGCAAGTAGTTTCTGGTGTTTGGAGCTTACTGGAGGCCGTGGACAGCGCTGACCGTAGGGGTGGGCTGTGATGCGGTAGGTACGTGGCACGGTGTACCGGATGCCCGTTTGGTATCTCGGGAACCCTGTTCACATCATTTGCGGCTGTGAGCGAAACTCCGACCGGATCTCCTCATGGATGGAACCCGAATAGGCGATAAACCTGGACTAGAGACTTGAGTGTTTAGGTAGGTCGTGGTCTACACCCACGTCGGGTTTCGCTTGAAGTCTGCCGAGCACATGTCGTGTGCAGACGCTAAGTGGTGGAAACCTGTATGAAGAAGTACACCCCTGCAGGGTTAACATCATCTATTCGAATAGCCGTGTCCGCGGAAATGGACTTCTGGGTTGCTTATATCAGTTCATAGACAAGTGAAAGTGGATACTCTAAAATACGCAAGATAAGCGTGAGTGCTATGGATGGCGTTCTCGTAGGGAGACGGGAGCGGATCCATAGTGGTGTATTGATATGGTGAATATGTGGACTCGTGTGCGCCACCTCAAAGAGTCGCTTGCAGTCGTAGTTCAGGATAGCCACCGAGTCAAAGCTGGCTTGCTGCAGTTAAACCCCACCATCCCCTTGTTGAAAATGATGCATATGTAGTTAGTTCTTATGTAAGTCTTGCTGGGTACATTTGTACTCACGCTTGCCTATTTTATGTTTTGCAGAGAGACTTCAGTCTCACTAGTAGTTCCACGTGGCCTTCGATGTTTAGCTTGTTATCTCAGCTACGATCTTGTGCCCTCGGCAGGATCTGGTAGATAGCCAGGCTTTCAAGCCTTTTTCATTTATAGATGTCTGTACTCAGACATGATAGCTTCCGCTTGTGCTTTGATTTGTATGCTCTGAATGTTGGGTCGTAAGACCCCTGTTTGTAATATCTCGCTCCTCGGAGCCTAATGAGCAAATACTTGAGTTGTAGAGTCATGTTGTGATGCCATGTTGTACTTGCACATATCGAGCATATTGTGTGTATGTCATTGAAATGCTTGGTATGTGTGGGATCTGACTATCTAGTTGTTTATTCTTAGTAGCCTCTCTTACCGGGAAATGTCTCCTAGTGTTTCCACTGAGCCATGGTAGCTTGCTACTGCTCCGGAGCACTTAGGCTGGCCGGCATATGTCCTTCTTCGTTCCTGTGTCTGTCCCTTCGGGGAAATGTCACGCGATGAATACCAGAGTCCTGTTAGCCCGCTACAGCCCGGTTCACCGGAGTCCTGCTAGCCCAGTGCTACAGCCTGGATTCACTCGCTGATGACCGACACGTTCGATGCTGGGTCATGGATGCCTGTCCCTGTAAGTTTGTGCCACTTTGGGTTTACGACTAGCCATGTCAGCCCGGGCTCCTTATCATATGGATGATAGCGACACTGCCATATACGTGTGCCAAAAGGCGCAAACGGTCCCGGGCAAAGGTAAGGCGACACCCGTGGGAATACCGTGCGTGAGGCCGCAAAGTGATATGAGGTGTTAGATGCTAGATCGATGTGGCATTGAGTCGGGGTCCTGACATCTGGCCATTTGGTCTATACGCACTAACCAAATACGTGGCAAAGTTATGGGCACTCGACGTCGTGGTATCAGCCGAAGCCTTCGTGACGTCAGCGACTGAGTGGCGCGCGCCGGGTTGGACCGCGTAACATGACTTCCTTTGTAATGGAGGTTGCTAGGTCTGCTCGCCGGCCGCGTTCGCAACATGCAGGTGTGCTAAGGGCGATGGGCCCAGACCCCTGTGCGCTTAGGTTTAGACCATCGTGGTGACCTCTCTGTTGTGCCTAGGTGGGGCTGCGACGTGTTGATCTTCCGCGGCCGGGCATGACCCAGAAAAGTGTGTCCAGCCAAATGGGATCAAGCGTGTTGGGTTATGTGGTGCACCCCTGCAGGGAAGTTTATCTATTCGAATAGCCGTGTCCCTCGGTAAAAGGACGACCCGGAGTTGTACCTTGACCTTATGACAACTAGAACTAGATACTTAATAAAACACACCCTTCCAAGTGCCAGATACAACCCGGTGGTCGCTGTCTAAGAGGGCGACGAAGAGGGGATCGCCGGGTAGGATTATGCTATGCGATGCTACTTGGAGGACTGTAGTCTACTCTCTTCTACATGCTGCAAGACGGAGGCTGCCAGAAGCGTAGTCTTCGACAGGATTAGCCATCCCCCTCTTATTCTGGCATTCTGCAGTTCAGTCCACTGATATGGCCCTTTACACATATATCCATGCATATGTAGTGTAGCTCCTTGCTTGCGAGTACTTTGGATGAGTACTCACGGTTGCCTTGTTCCCCCCTTTTCCCCCTTTCTTTACCCGATTGCTGCGACCAGACGATGGAGCCCAGGAGCCAGACGCCACCGTTGACGACGACTCTTACTACACTGGAGGTGCCTACTACTACGTGCAGCCCACTGACAACGACCAGGAGTAGTTCGGAGGATCCCAGGTAGGAGGCATGCGCCTCTTTTGATTGTATCCTATTTTCTGCTAGCCATCTTATGGCAACTTGTTTAACTTATGTCTGAACTCAGATATTGTTGCTTCCGCTGACTCGTCTATGATTGAGCACTTGTATTCGAGCCCTCGAGGCCCCTGGCTTGTATTATGATGCTTGTATGACTTATTTATGTTTTAGAATTGTGTTGTGATATCTTCCCGTGAGTCCATGATCTTGATCGTACACGTTTGTGTGCATGATTAGTGTACGATTGAATCGGGGGTGTCACAAGTTGGTATCAGAGCCGACTGCCTGTAGGAATCCCCCTTTCCAACTCCTTGGATGAAGTTGAGTCTAGTCGATGAAAACTGTTTTACTAACATGGTTGTGCGGCTCATGGGCCCACGTCGCCATTGGGTGGTATTAGGATCTTTTATTCCTTGCCTATACTCTCGGACTCTGAGCTCTCTTCTATTCGGGTTAAACGATTTTACTAACTCCGACTCTAGGTTCTCGTAATTACTTCCTCCCGGAGAGCCCCTTATTACAGACGATCGCTTGCTGCACCAGACGTTTCCGAAGATGCTATTTGATGTTTTACCGAGACACTTGTGCCCACTGCCCTTGCAAATTCACTAGCACCGAGACATCCCTATGGATAACTACTTATACTTGCCATCCATACCTTCATTCTCGATTACTATTTTTAGTACAAGATACCCGAAGCTGCTTCCCGCTATTCTGAGATTCCTTTGTGCTTACTGCCTTGCAGTCTCTTTGCCACCTGAATACCCCTAAGTATAATTCCTCACACTTATCAAGGATTTGTTCATCCTCAGTTGTTCATGTGTTTCATAAAATTCTTTGGAATAGTATTCGGTTTTCTGAAAATCCTCAGCAGCCTATTGCTCTTGAATTCCTTGAATTCCTGCATTATGGTTAATTCCACATTTCTAGTAATCTCCGTTGACATCCTTTGTCACTATCATTTTGAGTCCATTGATTCAAAATATTGCGAATGCTCGCAATCCTCAATCAGATCCTAGAATTCATCCTGTCGGCTCAGACATCATTTTAAACATGAGCTGGATCTCGACCAATCAAATTGTTGTCAATTTTACCCCTAAGCTTACTCAACCTATCCATCCTTAATCTGAGCGTTTGCTTCTGGTCCATTGATTTGGAAATCATAACTCCTTTAGATGTGATCTTTGAATTAGCCAGTTGCTTCTATAATCCAATGCCTTTGCATTGTTTCTTCCTCTGGTTGAGTACCGATACTCACGTTAGCTCCGTTATGGACCGCCACACCCATTGCTGGGTTGTTATCTGATGGTATCATACACATACAAATCTTGTGAGTTCTTTCCCTGATGCATAATGCTTTGACAACCATGCTCTACTTTCGAGCTTGTGTTAATTACTCCTAAAAATTCATGGTATATGTTTCTATGATGCCCCGATGGGTTGAATCTATGCCTTCCTTAATCTGTGTGAACCCGAAAACTACTATGGGTCGTACTCTACCGGTGTTATGACAGATAAAATTTCAACACCACAACCTCATTGAAGACGAGAAGTGAATGAAAGGTTATGCACTAAGGAAGTGGGAGTCGACCTTGAACTTTGTGTTCATGCCCATGGACATGATGTAGATCCTATCGTGGAAACTTCTTGTAATAATAACTATTTCCTTGATAAATATCATCTGGTATCTGTGAATTGATACATTGCAACCGTGGTTCCGACCATGATTGTTCTCCTTTGACTCTATTTCTCGGACAAGTTCAAGTACTTGCCTTCTGCAGACCAGTACGCCTTCCCAACCTTTATTTTGATCTACCTTCGAGTGCCACCCCCTGGTATCTCGAGGATATCTTGCCATCGCACTACATATTATGAATTTCTGATGAAGTAGTACATTTCCCTGTCATGGCCACTCCATTGGTTCTGGGTTGTCGTCATCCGAGGACTCCGAGAATTGAATCGAATCCGCACGGCAATTCAGTAATCCTAGTACTTTGTTGTTGAGAAGTTTAATACTCCATCATGTCATTCCTAGCCTGATCGGCTACATCATTATCATGCTAAATTTAATCGTGCTACCTTGTCCTTATTCCCGGAGCACAACTTTCAACGATGAGCTAAGCTTGCGTCGATTTGCATCCTCATATCATTTCACCTTGAACAACAAACTTGATTTCGAGTTTGTGTCCTAACCATCGTTCCAATAACCTTTCGCTTCATCATTCATTTGACTTGATGTCATCGTCGATCGATTACATCTTCGTGAAATCTCTCGACAAATGTGTCGTGATCATCATCTGTATTCCGAGATTTTCCATCATATGAATTGAATTCATGATGAGAAATACCATCCTTGCCTCGATGATTTGTGATATCATTGACCACTTTATTGTCTTCCCTCCAACACAAACTTGCTCGTGTTTTGTGATATACCTTGAGATCCTTGCTATCCAGCCTTTGTTCTTCTTTACCTTGGGGTATTACCATCTTTTATGTCAGGATTGTTATGAGAATTTCACCACCTCTGGAGAATTCTTGATACAAGTGATACATATCACGATCACCATTCTAATACTGATCATGCTACCTAAGCCCATATTTCGGGTGCACCATTCGACCAATGTTTAAATTGTGTAGGTTTCCCTCAAGCATACATCATTAGGTTATTTGATCTGAAAAATGTTATCATCGTGTTCACATGATTGTGGAAATCCATCCTTTTGGAATTCTCGATGAATGGTCACTGAGTCCATAAGCCACCTCCTCATCCTCTCCTTGGCTTAATGATGAACCCTTGTTCGGAACTCACTTCCATAGTTCATTTCCCGAGAATCTTACATTGTCATCTCGTCAATGTGTGTTACACCTTTTCTTCTCAGGCACCTTGAGTCTGAGGTATCCTAACACCGACCAGATCTGAATCCCGGTCAGATATGATGGTTGGAATATATTTCCAAGGGTAATAACAATGTTCTTTTATGACCCGGTAAGGTGGTGTCATGCCCAGCACACCTGGCCGGAGGACCTACTGTTATAGTTTCCTTTTTAGCAAGATTATCCATTCTCTCATGAGGAAATTGAAAGACTTATTCTATGAGTTGTTCCTGATGGATCCTTTGTATCCAAAGTCTGACCTTGCTTGAAGACCATGCCAATGTTATCTCGAAGCATGTCAGTGATACTCCGATTTTCAATAAGAGTACTTGAAGAACAATGCTAAATTTTCTTTGTCCATTATCCAAACACCGTTGCTTGGGTTATGTCATGAAATTCCTCTCCCCTTACCGAAATGGTTTTCTACTTTCTATCCTGTCATGGATATCATGTTCTGTTTGTCCTTGGGAAGGATATATCCCTAAAACATGTGTTTAAACACATTTTCCCTTCCATTGTTCTGTTTAATCTGATGATCACATTTTCCTTTCCATGGATTTGTTTAACCTTACTAGTGATCTATATGATCTAAGCAGTATTATTCTCCTGCTTAGGTAAGCACATCGCTGAACTACTCTGTCACTAAGACCCTATTAATATGGTTGATAACGTTCCGGTAACCACCGATGGACGACAACTTTACCTATTGGTCTGCCTCGTTCAACGTGCAGGAAGATGGTTCTCTTTGTCCCTCGCCCTTAGTACTGACATTGCCAACATAATTGATAGGCTATCATTTAACATGCCTTGTTATCATGACTGTGCAAAATATCACCGCCCTTTCTACCTTTAACCCACATGGTGGGCCCATAACCCACAGTTCCACAGGATCGAAACCTGACTCACCTATACACATCTTGTTCCCAAGGTTTCTCCTCGCACGTGGCCTCATAAGTACTTCACGATCCACCTTTGGAGAGCTCATCAATTCTGGTATCAGACAAAATACTTATTCCCGTTGCTTTGAACCCCAGTCACGCCCCGTTTCAGGCATCGAACGTTTGTCTGTCCGCTTGAAACTTCACATGATACCTCCTTACTATGCTCTCGATATTTTCGTAAGTTTCCATTCGAGAGTTACTTCCGCGGTTCCGCCACCTTCCTCGATGTTATCGACCAGATAGTCAACCTTGCGGAGGTCTATTCTCTCGGACTGCCCACCCTTTATTCTTTCGTAAGTACGATGGAGTTCCTGATGAAAGGATGCCGACATTCTCATGATTACCCGAAGCAGAGAAATGAAGCATCAATGTAATGGATCGACCTCTTCGAGAAGAGCAACCAAGGCCGAGAAGATCCGTTAGGATTTCGTAACTAGACCTTTCCCCCTTCTCTACCTCTTAAATCTCCGGACGTGATTTCTTGTAGTGGAGGAGAATTGTGACGCCCGAATAATTAAGCTACAGTAATCCCACGTTAACGATGCCACGTCACCTCGGTTATTGTTGCTAATCTCGCGTTAGTTTGAAACCAATTCAAATTCAAAATTTAAAATCAAGCAAACAATAAAAGTTTTGAAATATTAAAACTAAAATGTTCAATAAATAGTAGATAAATCAGAGGCTATGATAAAATGTTAAACAACATTATTGAAATTTGATAGGTGACTTAAATAACCTCAAACAGTGGTTGAAAACATTATTTAATATCCTTTTTATTAATACAAAATAAATATGAAATGATATTTACCCCAAACTAGTTGTTGTGGTAGGATATATTGTGTTGTGATTTGTGGGCCAGCTCTCATATTTTACAAAACTCATTTGGTGCCCAGACAATTAGCCAAAATAGAAAACAATAATAAGAAAAAGTAAAACAAAAAAGAGAAAAAGAGACCCCTCCCCCGAACTGGGCCTCGACCCAGCAGGCCATCGGGCCAACCAGCCCAACTGGGCAAAGGCCCAGCCGGCCACCCCACTCCCCCCATAACCCCCCACCCCTGGTCAAACCCTAACCCAACCACCCGCACTCCTCCCCCCATGTCGCTTCCCCCCGATCCAGATTGGATCGGGGCTCACAAGCATGCCGTCGCCGCTGCTCGGAACGCCGCCTCACCGTCCTCCTCTCCGACCCCTCGCTGGAGCTGCCCCACCGGACTCCATCGCCGACATCGTCTCCGTCTACAAGGTCGTCCCCATCTTCCTCCTCACGCCTTGCTGCCCTGTACCCTGCATATCGATGTGAGCCGCCGCCTCCCTCCTCCCTCTCTGCTTCCGCAGCACCGTGCCCTTCCACCCACAATGCCGGCCACTGCCACTGCTCTAGTGCCGCAGCTGCTGCTCCGCTACCGTCGCCATGTCTCACCCCGCGCCCTGCTCCCCGCAGCGCGTGCCGAACTGTTGCGGCCCTTGCGGCCTGCGCCCGGGGCCGCTACCCACGCCCGCACGCGCCCCCTGTCGCGCTCGCCGTGACCTTCATCCCCGGCGCGCGCACGACCCTGGACACGCCACGCCCGTGACCCCATTTCAGCTCCGCCACCTCCCGCCTCTCGCTCCACCTCGCGGCCGACGTCCTGCCGCTGCTCACTCGCCGCCCCGCTCCGGCCTCCCTCGCCGCGGTACACCTCCCTACGCTGGCTGCTCGCCGCGGCTCGCATCGCCGCGCCCGCACCAGCCACGGCCTCGCCTAGCGTAGCTGCACGCCGACTCTGTTGCATCCCGCCTCCGTCTGTGCTGCCCGCGCGCAGCGCCACTCCCCTGGCCACTGGCGCCGCCCTGCTGCTCTCTTGCCGGCGTCCCCCTCCGGTGACCGCCCGGCCTCGCCACGGCGCCCTGGGCGTGTGCCCGATTGGGTTGCGCCCAAAACTGTCGCCCGCGCCCGTTTGCCCTCTGCGCCCGTGCCCACTAGCCCCTCTGGACCAATGACAGGTGGGCCTAGCCCAGAACGTTTTATAAAAAAAAGAATTAAAAAAATATATAAAAAATTATAATTAATTAATTAATTACAGAAATAATTAACTTAATTAATTTTGATTAATTAAACTAAACAAATAATTAAACTAATTAAACATTAGTTATCTAATTAACCTGGTTAGTTAATTAGCTAATTAATATGTATGACAGTGGGGCCCACCCCCTAATCAATAATAATTAGGCTAAGTAAAATGTTTAATTAATATGTGTCACCGACCAGTGGGACCCCCTGGTCAGGTTGACCAGTCAACTCCGTTGACTGCTGACGTCAGCATGACATTATGCTGATGTCATTAACCCATTTTTCGAATTAATTTAAATAATTAATTAAATTCCAGTAATAAAATCTTCAGAAAATCATATCTTTTAATCCATAACTCGGATGAAAATACTTTCTACATGAAAGTTGCTCAGAACGACGAGACGAACCCGGATACGCAGCCCGTTCGTCCGCCACACACCCCTAACATACCAGACTCGCAACTTTCCCCCACCGGCTCCTCTGCCCAAAAACGTGAAACACCGAGGATACTTTCCCGGTTGTTTCCCCCTTCACCGGTATCACCTCATACCGCGTTAGAACACGTCTAGCTTTGCCTGTTATCTTGTTATGCACTTGCTTGCTATGTATTTACTGTTTCTCCCCCCTGTTCTCTTTGGTAGACCCCGTGACGATGCTGATGCCCCTGTGGTCGACTACGTCACCGATGACCCCTCCTTCTTGTCTGAGCAACCAGGCAAGCCCCCCCCCCCCTTGATCACCAGATATCGCCTATTCTCTCCTATACTACTTGCATTAGAGTAGTGTAGCATGTTACTGCTTTCCGTTTATCCTATCGTGATGCATAGAGTGTCCTTGCTACTACTGTTGTTACCTTTACCTGCAATCCTACATGCTTAGTATAGGATGCTAGTTTTCCATCAGTGGCCCTACATTCTTGTCCGTCTACTGTGTTATACTATCGGGCCGTGATCACTCGGGAGGTGATCACGGGTATATACTATACTTATACATGATACATGTGGTGACTAAAGTCTGGTCGGCTCGAGGAGTACCCGCGAGTGATTCACGGATTGGGGGCTGAAAGGACCTTGGTCCCGACGGCCCTCTGGGTGGATCTTTGTGGCGGAGCGACAGGGCAGGTTGAGACTACCTGGGTGAGAGGTGGGCCTGGCCCTGTCACTGTTCGCGGTTATTTCAAAATAACATGCATAACGAGTTCTTGGTATTTGATCTGAGTCTGGCCATTTGGTCTACACGCACTAACCAACTACGTGGGAAAGTTATGGGCACTCGACGTCGTGGTATCAGCCGAAGCCTTCGTGACGTCAGGGACTGAGTGGCGCGTGCCGGGTTGGACCGCGTAACGTGACTTCCTTTGTAATGGAGGTTGCTAGGTCTGCTCGCCGGCCGCGTTCGCAACGTGCAGGTGTGCTAAGGGCGATGGCCCCAGACCCCTGTGCGCTTAGGTTTAGACCAGCGTGCTGACCTCTCTATTGTGCCTAGGTGGGGCTGCGACGTGTTGATCTTCCGTGGCCGGGCATGACCCAAAAAAGTGTGTCCGGCCAAATGGGATCAAGCGTGTTGGGTTATGTGGTGCATCCCTGCAGGGAAGTTTATCTATTCGAATAGCCGTGTCCCTCGGTAAAAGGACGACCCAGAGTTGTACCTTGACCTTATGACAACTAGAGCTGGATACTTAATAAAACACACCCTTCCAAGTGCCAGATACAACCCGGTGGTTGCTCTCTAAGAGGGCGACGAGGAGGGGATCGTCGGGTAGGATTATGCTATGCGATGCTAATTGGAGGACTGTAGTCTACTCTCTTCTACATGCTGCAAGACGGAGGCTGCCAGAAGCGTAGTCTTCGACAGGATTAACTATCCCCCTCTTATTCTGGCATTCTGCAGTTTAGTCCACTGATATGGCCCTTTACACATATATCCATGCATATGTAGTGTAGCTCCTTGCTTGCGAGTACTTTGGATGAGTACTCACGGTTGCCTTGTTCCCCCCTTTTCCCCCTTTCTTTACCCGATTGCTGCGACCAGACGATGGAGCCCAGGAGCCAAACGCCACCATTGACGATGGCTCCTACTACACCGGAGGTGCCTACTACTACGTGCAGCCCACTGACGACGACCAGGAGTAGTTAGGAGGATCCCAGGCAGGAGGCCTGCGCCTCTTTCGATTGTATCCCAGTTTGTGCTAGCCATCTTATGGCAACTTGTTTAACTTATGTCTGAACTCAGATATTATTGCTTCCGCTGACTCATCTATGATTGAGCACTTGTATTCGCGCCCTCGAGGCCCCTGGCTTGTATTATGATGCTTGTATGACTTATTTATGTTTTAGAGTTGTGTTGTGATATCTTCCCATGAGTCCCTGATCTTGAATCGGGGGCGTCACATTTCTGTCTTTCTTACGGTCTTCTCTGTCCCATCGCATCGCCTTGGCATGCTCTTTGTTTTATAACAAACGTTTCAACCGTGGTATTATAGGAGCATACCACATCACCTTGGCAGGAATCTTCTTCCTGGGGTGCTCGCCCTCGACATCACCAGGGTCATCGGGGCTGATCTTATAGCGCAATGCACCGCATACCGGGCAAGCTTCAAATCCTCGTACTCACCGCGATAGAGGATGCAATCATTAGGGCATGCATGTATCTTCTGCACCTCTAACCCTAGAGTGCAGACAACCTTCTTTGCTTCGTACGTACTCTCGGGCAATTCGTTGTCCTTTGGAAGCATATTCTTTATCATTACCAGCAACTTTCCAATCCCTTGTCAGATACACCATTATCTGCCTTCCATTGCAGCAATTCCAGTGTGGTGCCTAGCTTTTTCTTGTCACCTACGCAATTCGGGTACAACAATTTTTTGTGATCCTCTAACATGCGGTGCAACTTCTTCTTCTCAAAATCACTTGCGCAGTTTCTCTTTGCATCGGCAATGGCCCGACCTAGATCATCAACGGGCTCATCTGATGCCTATTCTTCAGCTTCTTCCCGCATTGCCGGCTCAGCTTCTTCCCACATTACCGGCTCAGCTTCTTCCCCCATTGTTGTATCATCGTATTCTGGGAACCCATGGCCTGGATAGCTGTCATCATCCTCTTCTTCTTCATTGTCTTCAATCATAACCCCTCTTTCTCCGTGCTTGGTCCAAACATTATAGTGGGGCATGAAACCGGACTCAAACAGGTGGATGTGAATGGTTCTTGACGTAGAGTAATTGTGACCATTCTTACAGCCAGCACATGGACAAGGCATAAAACCATCCGCCCGCTTGTTTGCCTCAGCCGCAAGCAGAAAAGTATGCACGCCATTAGTGAACTCGGGAGAGCATCAGTCATCGTACATCCATTGCCGCTCATCATTAATACACAGCACCAAAAACACCAAATTAATACAATACATAAAGTTCATACAACAATTAAATGCAACAAACTAATAACTCTCTAGCTAAAGCATTTAAATGCAACAACAAATGCGATCAAGATCGCAACTAAGGTAACAATTGGTCCAACAGCATAATGATACCAAGCCTCACTATCAATGGCATATTTTCTAATCTTTCTAATCTTCAAGTGCATTTTCTCCATCTTGATCTTGTGATCATCGACGACATCCGCAACATGCAACTCCAATTCCATCTTCTCCCCCTCAATTTTTTTCAATTTTTCTTTCAAATAATCGTTTTCTCTTTCAACTAGATTTAACCTCTCGACAATAGGGTCGGTTGGAATTTCCGGTTCACATACCTCCTAGATAAAAATATCTATGTCAACTTGATGGGCATAATTTGTCATAAACACGAAATGCAACAAATAGTTTTAAAATAGAATATACCATATCCGAATCATAACAAGGACGAGGGCCGACGGGGACGGATATCTAAACCATGGCACTATGTATAACAAACAACGTATGGGTAAGATAATTATACGACTAACTATATATCCAAATCACACAAACATCAATTTTTTATATAAAATTACATGAACAAGAGGCTCACCACAAGGTGGTGCTGGCGACGGGACGGTGCGGGTGATCGACGGTGGTTACGATGGAGATTTAGAAGGCACTAAGTAAACCACACCTACATATGCAAAGTAAGTACCAAATATAATTCCTCCCAAATTACTAAAACCCACAATTAGTCACTATATAAACCAATCACTACTAGAAAAAGGGCTATAGATGGGATTGACACTAATGGCGCACGAGACAAGCGGTGCGCCATTAGTATATACTAATGGCGCACCACCTTCTGATACGCCATTAGAGTTGAAACTACTAATGGCGCACCTGGCCCCGGGTGCGCCATTAGTATTAATTTTTTTTAACTAGTGCGCCTGTCCAAACATACTAATGGCACATCCAGACACAGTGGGCCATTACTAGTTGTAACTAGTAATGGCGCACCTGCCCGAAAGTGCGCCACTAATGTTGTTTTTTTTATTATATTTTTTATTCCCTTTTTTGCAAAACTACTAATGGCGCACTGTTCCACCGTGCGCCATTACTAGTTTAAACTAGTAATGGCGCACTGTGGGACAGTGCGCCATTAGTATTTTTTTTTGCAAAACTACTAATGGCGCACAACCAGGAGGTGCGCCATTAGTAACCTGGATTACTAATGGCGCATTTAGAGTTGGTGCGCCATTAGTAAGTGGGCAGCAACAAGATATTTTGGACAGCCTCTCCTACCTACACTCACTTTCTCCCCACTTCATTCTCTCCACCTCCTCCTTGTCTCGGGTGCCTCCTCTTTTTCACCTCATTTCCACCATAGATTCATTCAATTTAAGTGGTTAAATTACCTTGTTTTGATAGGTAAGTAAGGGGGAAGCTGTATTTATGTTGTTCTCCCTACAACAATGTGCACATGCACTTTTTATGGCCTAGCTAGATCTATGTATGTTCGTGGTGTTGCATATGTTCGTGGTGTTGCATATGTGTTTGTGTTTGGAGGTGTACCGGTATTTGAAATTCGATAGTTGCCAATATTTTGACGGAATGTTGATTCATTTCCGTTTCGGCGAGAATTTTGGCATTAAGCATTCTTTTTGGTCCTATTTTTAGGGAAAGTCATGCCAAATTTTTTCGTTTTGCACTACCCCGCAAGCGACCATGGTCCGCATGATGACCGAAGGCATCATGAATAGGTTTTTGAGGTCCGCGAAGGCCGAGATGCTTCAAAAGAATGAGACGGAGATAAGATGTCCCTGTCGAAGATGCAAGCTGAAGAGCCTTATTGCAGACCCAGAATCCAGGCAGGTGCGGGACCACCTGCTCTTGCGTGGTTTCATGGATGGCTATCGGTGGCAAGGTGATGAAGATGACTACGAAGTCGTCCATGGGGGCCGGGCAAGAAATGAGGAAGGGCAGCAAGACAACCACCGCGACTCGGGCGGGCGAGAAGACGAAGAATCCCTAGGAGATGATCACGACGGTGATGCTGTACACAGTCATCATGTAGAAGATGCAGGACATGATGATGAGGAAGATACCGGAGTAGTCGACGGGCATGATCATGAAGATGATGATGTCGGCGGAGCAGACGACGCTGGACCATCGATGGGCTGGGTGCAGGACCCTCATATTCAAGAGCTGCTTCTCAAGCAGACGGATAACGCAAGAGCTGCCGCCCGAGAGAAAGCCAAGATGGATCAACTTGAGTTAGACGCGGTTACTCCATTGTATGAAGGATGCAGGCCCGAGGATACCCGCCTGAAAGTAACGCTCATGGCTCTGGAGATGAAGGTAAAACACAAAATGACCGATGCATGCTTCGACGAGAACATGTCATTCTGGCACGAACGTCTACCCGAGGGAACAAGTGCCCGACCAGTTTGGAGGAGGCAAAGAAAATTGTGTGTCCTCTGGATTTACCGCACGTGAAATACCATGTGTGCAAGAACAATTGCATCATTTATCGGGACGAGCACACGGAGTCTACCATATGTCCGGTGTGCGTCGTCACTCAATACAAGAAGAGGAAGAAAGCTCCTCGAAAAGTGGTGTGGTACTTTCCGATCACTCCTCGTCTGCAGCGGTATTTAGCGGACCCTAAGGTAGCAAAGCTCCTGCGTTGGCACGCAGATAGGGAGGAGAAGAAGCGAGAAGATGACGCAAATGATCCGGAGATAGATAAAAAAGACAAGATGCTGAGTCACCCTAAGGATGCGAGCCAGTGGCAAGCGTTGAACTTTGAAGACCCAGAATTTGGGAACGATCCAAGGAACATCATGCTGGGCGCGAGTACCGATGGAGTCAATCCGTTTGGCAGCCAGAGAAGCACACATAGCACCTGGCCTGTGTTTGTGTGGATGTACAACCTTCCCCCCTGGTTGTGCATGAAGAGGAAGTACATTCACATGAGTATGCTAATTGAAGGACCAAAACAACCAGGGAACGACATCAATCTGTATCTGGGGCTGCTGAAAGAGGAGCTTAACATGCTGTGGAAAACGCCAGCCAATACGTGGGACGCCGCAGAAAAAGAATATTTCCCTATAAGAGTCGCGCTGCTCACGACGGTGCACGACTATCTCGGTTACGGATATGTCCCGGGGCAGGTGGTCCACGGATTTTCTGGATGCGTCAGGTGCATGGATGACACAACGTATCGCCAGCTAGATAGAGATCCCGGGTCTTCGAAAACCGTGTTCATGGGACATCGAAGGTGGCTTCGCGACAATGACCCGTGGAGAAAACGCAAGGATCTGTTCGATCGTGAAACCGAACCCCGAGGACGCCCGCGTATGAGGAGCGGCGAGGAAATAGATGAGCTGTTGAAAAATTGGAAAGACTGCCCACTGCCGGGAAAGAAGCAAAAGGCGCCAGAGCCAGGAAAGAAGCGAAAGGCGCCAGAGCCGCTGCTGAAGGTATGGAAAACGAGGTCTGTTTTCTGGGACTTGCCGTACTCGAAGATCCACCGTGTGCCTCACAGCCTTGATGTCATGCATATCACGAAGAACGTGTGCGAGAGTCTGCTTGGTACCCTGCTCAACATGCCAGAGAGGACCAAAGATGGGCCGAAAGCAAGGGCAGACTTGAAATCAATGGGCATCAGGGAGGATCTTCACGCTATATATGATGATCATGATGATGATGATGATGAGGCGAAGCAGGACACGGAAAGTCGTCTCAAAGGCAAGAAGGCCAAGAAGACCGGAACTGACTACCCTCCCGCGTGCTTCACTCTAAGTCAGGAGGAGATCAAGCAGTTTTCCACCTGCCTCGTAGGAGTAAAACTTACTTACGGTTACGCGGGGAAGATAAGCAGATACCTAGACCCAGCGAAGCTGAAGTTCAGCGGGATGAAGTCTCACGATTGTCACGTGATGATGACGCAGATACTTCCAGTAGCAATCCTTGGGATCATGGACGCGCACGTCCGTGAAACCCTATTTGGCCTATGCAACTTTTTCGACATCATCTCTCGGAAGACTGTTGGCGTGAGGCAACTCAGAAGGCTACAGGAAGAGATCATGGTGATACTATGCGAGCTTGAGATGTACTTCCCGCCCGCATTCTTCGACGTTATGGTGCATCTGCTGGTCCATACCGTGGACGATATCATCCAACTCGGGCCGACGTTCCTGCACAGCATGATGCCGTTCGAAAGGATGAATGGTGTCATCAAAGGATACGTTCGCAACATGTCACGTCCAGAGGGAAGGATAGCCAGGGGCTTTCTGACCGAAGAGTGCATCTCCTACTGCACGAATTATCTAGGCATCGAGAACCCCGTTGGTCTGCCCGTCAACAGGCACCTCGGCAGGCTCGCTGGATGGGGTCACCGTGAGGGTCGTCGCGAAATGCATGTCGACTTCGAGGGTCGACTCGCCGACTTTGAAAGAGCAAACCTAGTCGCGCTACAACACATAGACGTGGTCGATCCTTGGGTGGTACAGCACAAAACCTTTATTAAGAAGGAGTACAATGACCGAGGCCAACTGAGGACGGACGGAGATATACTCAAAGAGCACAACCATGTTTCACGCGTTGGTTCAAGCAGAAGCTTCTGTCGTACCCTTTACATGAGGATTCTTCCGCGGAAGAACAACTCGTATTCTCCTTGTCACAGGGCGCCGAGCACAACCTTATGACCTATGAGGTGTACGATATCAACGGCTACACATTCTACACCGATGCCAAGGACATGAAGAGCGATGGTTATCAGAACTCCGGCGTAACGATGGAATCCTACACCGGTAACAACAAGGACAGATACTACGGAAGGATCGAGGAGATTTGGGAGCTGACCTACGCTGGAGAGAAGGTCCCGATGTTCCGTGTCAGATGGGCCAAGAGCGTCCTAAAAGAAGACCGGTATTTCACCACCATGGTTATACCCGAAGCCAAATCCAAAACTGCGGGCGCAAACGTCATCGCGAAAAATGAGCCATGGGTACTGGCTTCCCAAGTGGACCAATGCTTCTTCATTACCGACCCGTCAAAGCCCAGTCGTGTTGTCGTGAGGAGAGGCAAAAGGAAGATCATCGGAATGGATGGAGTAGCCAATGAGCAAGACTTCGACAAGTACGGCGACCCGAGGATCGAACATGACGACGACGATGAAGTAGTAGCATACACCACAAGAAGAAGCAGGACCACCCTACCTAAAGGACGTCCGTTCCACAGAAGAACTCCATTTGCGAAAAAGAAGGGCAAGAAGATTGTGAACAGATAGCTAGCTAAGATCGATTGTATTTAAATCGTAGCCTTCATTTCTCGATTGTATTTCATGGGCACTTTTTGAACTATCATGAATATTTTTAAATTTCATGGACACTCGATCTCGATCCCCCTCCATCTCGATCGCTATCCCACCTCGCCAGATCCAGTCCCCCTCGCCGCCGAGCACCCCCCGGTCCACCGGCCGCCGCCGCCGACCCCCCGCACCCTCGATTCCCCTACTCAACCGCCGCCGCCGAACCCCTGCACCCCGCGCACCCTCCCCCGCACCGCCGGATGTACTTATGGCGCACCGAAGGGTGGTGCGCCATTAGTATTGTGCCATTGCTATAAGAAAAAAAAATACTAATGGAGCACCAGGGTGAGGTGCGCCATTAGTATCGATGTACTTATGGCGCACCG